>NW_026543401.1:0-30972 GCF_028750875.1 Macrosteles quadrilineatus
AGAATAAGTCAACTGTTGTAGTTTGCTTGTTTATGAACATATTTTGATCAAATTTGGAAAATACATTAATTTCTTACTAAACCACAGTACCTTTTAATATTTTACATTTAAAAAAAACTTTTTTACCCTCCCTGTTGCAGCAAACCTAATTACTCATTAAACTAATTCTGTTTAAATAGGGAATGAATGTGATATTTTTTAAGGAGACATTTTAGTTTAAATCCAATCAGGCAGATGGAAATTCGCTAAGTCTGCAGGTTTGCTGGGCGGCGGGGGTATTGGGTTAAAAATGGGAAAAACCAATTTATACCCCATAAACCCCTGTTCCCATAGTTGGAACATGCTGGTTTGCGAACTCATTCGAAATAAATCGTAAGGTTTACACGTTTTGTACCAAATTTAATCAAAATTGGATCATTTTTGCTCGAGTTATCGTGCTAACGGACACATATAAATAAATAAATTTGAACGGATAGTGTTTTTTGGTCTCTAGGGACCTTAAAACGAAAAAGTAAATCGGTCCCGGGTCCAGGGTCTTACCATGCGTACTACGGGTAATAGCTTATTTCCCCATATGGGAAATTCGCTAAAAGGTCGCTGGTTCGAAACTGGACCCAGCTGTTCTTGATTATTGGCCTTTAAATAAATGATCCTGGATAATGGAAACAGCTGATCTTAGTCAGTTTCAAAGCTAAACAGATCGTCACACTTCATTTTACACTCATTCTTCACTATTTGGGTTACAAAACGCACCTAGTTGGCGTCCCAATCTCAATTAATTGATAATTGAAGTGATTAAAACAAGTCTGTAATTTTTTGTTAATAAATTATCACGCACAAATAACATACTTGTATGGTATATAAGACATTTAGTCAACCCTGTTGAAAAACAGTAATATTATGACCGATTTGAGCAATAAGTAAGTACTAAGACGTGTATTCAACGAATTTAAAATTCGTAAAAAACTCAATTTTGGTGTGATTTGGTTGAAACGGTAATTATTAAGCTCAGCTGGGAAATGAAAACTGTTTAGGGAAATCGTGTTTGGACTTTAAATGTCGTCCCATTAGGGAAGGTGGGCGTGCAAACAAGTGCTTTTTAATTTGTGTTATGGCATGGAATATAATTTATAAGCATTTTCTGAGGCAGGTTATATTAATGGAAAATGTGTATATTTGCTCACTTTTCATTTTAGCTAATGTGAGTAGTTATTTTTGTAAAACAAACAATTCCAAATAATTAATAAAGGGGAGGCCATGATTGTTGTACATGTGTATGTATATCTATTGACTTTAGATAGTGCAAGTAGACCAGACCTCGTTTAAACCCATTCTCATATATTCATGTGCATTTCATGTTCGTTTGGTTTGTGCTTTATGTGTTACGTTTCAGTGAGCTTGTGGTTTAAATCTTATTATTTCAAGCATATTTGAAGCAAAATTTTTCTGAACGTACTTTATTCTTTGGCAATTTTTAAGGGAGAACGCCCAATGGTTTATAGGTTTTTAAATAATATTTCTGAGAAGAAACAAACAAATGAGGGCACAATTATCTTCAATCTATACAGGATAAATGAAATTAAAATTGTTTTCAGGCGATGTATAAGGATAATATCACTGCTGTGTAAGGCTGTTTGCTTTCTAATTTAAATCAAAGAGTTTCCTTTAAAAAATTGACTACACATTCTAATGTAAAATAATATGCCCATATGAAAATATTAGCCAATTAAATTGTATCGTATTAATTATGAAATCTGATAAATTAATTGCATTACACCTTTTCAAACGCTGTGCCTATATGTTTTTTTTTACTAATTATGTTAAAAAAATATATTTACGGATAGCTTATTTTATTTGGTTATAGGTTAGGTTAGGTTAGGAGCTAATACGTAGAGCTCAAATAACCGTTTAAGAGGTGTACAGTCAAGAGAGCAGAAGTGTAGTTACATTAACACTACTACAATGTACTTCCATGTTCATAATAGTCTAACGTATAAGTATAAATGTATTTGTTTCATTTACTGACTTAGTTAATTACATTTGATGGCATAGGTATATAACTGTTTTCTACTCGGTCACAACCATCTTACAAGTATATGCTACTGATCATGTGGTAAGAGGACTTTTGTCTTGAAGGCCCCGGGTTCAAATGCCGCCATAATCTAATGAATTCAATAATATGTTTTTCTTTTTCTAGTTTTTCTATGGTTTTTTAGTGTCTTTCCAAGCTGACGTTTTTTGTTTTGTTTTTAGGAAAAGGATTCGGAAATTTTTTAGAAAACTACAATAAAAAGAACATGTTAATAAGAACAGGATTTTTATTCTTTTCAGGGTTGAATGTAAACAAATACTCTAAAACCAGACAATTAATAGGTCTACCTATCAGGAGTTAACAAATAAGTCCCTTACGTGAGAAATTCGTTTTCATTCAAGTTCTCTTATATCTATCTCAACGGAAAACCAAATACAATTTCATTCTGTTGACAATATTGCGTTGATTAATGCAGAATAATCCAAATTAAACATTTTTAAATCGACAATAATACGTATATCCTTTCCAACTAGAAATCTTAGGCAATATACATTTTTGAAGAAACTGAATAGATCATACTCTTTGCTTAGGGCAAATTCAAATTCAAATGAAACAATCACTTGAAGAAATAACAACCAGTCTTTTGCACAACATCGAAATCAAAACAAAATCGACTGAATTCAATCTACGGATAGAGGAAAGTTCCTAGTAAACAAATTGTAGAAAATGAAATCTTGGTGTTCTGAATAAACTACACGTTTTACGATCTGCCGTAAAGTTGACGAGATTTTGCGAATGAGACTCTGACGATTTCAAGCATTGCACTGGCCCAGTCTTTGGTGGGTTTTTGGGGGGTGTGGTTTATAAAGGGATGGGTTTTGGGGGGAGATTGAATTCTGTCAAACTATAGATGCCGATGGAATGTCAATTATATGTATTCTAGATCAAACTGGTCGGCATGAAAATTACTGTTCGGTAAATTCAATCGTAATGCAAATTGGTCAATATTCTTTATTTCATTTAGTACAACTTTCCATATAATTGAGAAAATATTTTATGAATAATTACGATATAGTTTTAAGATTTTAGATTTTCGTTACAATAAAACCAGATTTTTCCAAATAAATTCATACAATCAAAAAGTAAGCTGTATTCGTAAAGTTTTAGTTGATATTCCTTTGAATTTTTTTTAACTATCCTGTTTATTTTCAAGTTTTAAATATTTCCTTAGTTAAAAATAATGCCTTAGAGAATCTTCCTATAAAAGCTGCTAAGGTGATATATTTTTTGTTAGCATACGTGTAGTAACACATCTTTTGACATCCTTGCGAAAAATATACGTTGTATAATTATATCGTAGTAATTATCAAAAATCTGATAAATTAATTGCGCTACACCTTTTCAAACTCTGTACCATATGTATTTTTTACTATTATGTTAAAAAAATATATTTTACGAATAGATAATTTTATTTGGTTAAAACAGTTCAAAATTTGGTATTTTTTTTAATACGTAGGCCTAGAGCTCAAATAACCATTTAAGGTGTACAGTCAAGAGCAGAAGTGTAGTTACATTAACACTACTACAACAATAACATCAAGAAAAGTAATTTTAAATTGCGTTATTTGCCGCGAATGTTGTTTTGAGTGAGATTTAATTTCGGACGGTTCGTCGGACGTTGTATGTGAAGGCAACATGTGTCGTACAAACTGCGTAGTTTCAGAAGTAGGGACGATCATCCATCAATTAGTGGGCAATTAACGACAAGCGTCTCAATTAGGCTTCGTCCGGCCTTGGTAACACTATAGCACTACAACATGCACTTTACACCTCTAGCATGACGTAAATGCACTTCAACACTTTAGAACTTCAGTAATATCACACTAAACGAGGTTTCATTTAAATTTGTCCTCTTTTACCAAAAAAAAAGGCTGGACATATGCGATGTCTACGAATGCACCCACGCCCCAACGTCAATTATTAACCTCATTTATTGACCTTATTATAATTGCTAACCTTTTTTAATTTTGTGTAGATAAACGTTCAGACACCAAACTGATATTTATCCAACACAGCACACAAATTCCGATGCAATATTGTTGCTTGTTGATTTAACAGATCCACAATCCACACAAAGACAACACACAGTGACAACAATGTTACGATTGTTGGGAAGAGATAGCAGTGAAAACAAACAGTACATCAGTCAGTGATTGCTAATACGTATTTGCCAAAACAATCTAATTCAAAATGATGAATTTGTTAGAGACGGCTTTATCGAAATGAAATGTGGGATAGAGCAGAATGTACTGATAACAATAAACGATATTTTTAAATTGCCCTTGTCTAGTTTACAGTACTTGTTAAAGTCAAATTAGTACCAGGAAAAAGAACATTATCAAGTTTTTAAGAAACTAAATTTTAACACCTAATCATAATAGGTTGGGAAATAGTGCACTTATATTAACAGCTTGATTAGCCGCAAAATGGTATTTTTACAATTTTAGCAAACTGAAAACGATCGGTACAATAATTTCACAAAAAATAATAAAAATCTAATTATTACATTCTGTTACAAAACTAAACACAGGGAAAAGTTATGTTATTCTCGTACAGTATGTAAATTGACACTAATTTCACTGAAGCTTAAACCCGCAATAACGTTAGTTTTGCCACCAAAGAGATAAAGAGCTTTGAAAATGTCAACTCAAAATAAATATTAGCTTTCGTTGATAGGTTTAGCTCGGAAGGGAAGTAAGACAATGGAGCTACATACATGATACATGAAGTTAAACACATTTTATGGTCTGTCGGGCATTTTTAAATAACTTACATTGGATAATATCTAAAAATAAGCAGTAAACTTATACAAATAAATCGTGTTATTGGGTCAAAATAGTTTTTGGAAGAGGAGGAAATATAACAAATAAATACTTAGCAATAAAAAGGATAGTTCATTACCTAAAATAAATGTAATTAGCCAATCCAAGGAGTTTGCAAAATTTACCTCGACACGTTAAATAAAAAACATATTAAAATTATCTGCCAAAAACTGAAAATTAACATTACAGTTTTGATCATTAACAAAAAACACCTTTTAGATAAAAAGCAAACCTTACATTTTCAATTATAAAATTACTCAACAATCAACTTAAACATGTAAATACTACCCAAAAGCAAACTAAAGGCAACACTGTATACTCAAAGCCTCGAGTAACTACTGTCCGCGGATTTTCAACTTTATGATGTGTTTCTCAACAAAGATAAACAACTGTTAACCAGACCCTGAGTGCAAGGGCTTGTTCAGCTCAAATATTGGGATGTACGGCAACTCATAGTGCAATTCTTTACACCTTTGTGTCACTATGTGCTCTTGCCAGCCAGCTGGACACCATCCCTTCTGAATACAAAATAAGAATTCCATAACAACAGCTGAGAATCTGATTTTACATGTCTAAATTAATAAGCTATGAAAACAGTTTAGTGTAATTCTTTATCGTTCAGGTTGCCCGTCCCCCGCTAATAGGCCCTACCCTATTAGCGCCTACCCTATTAGTATCAATGTCTGTATGACGGAAGATGTCTTCAGACTCTTCGTCTATCTGGATACTGGCCAATGGTTTAATGTCTAGGATAGTCCGAGGTAGACGAAGGGCCAGGAGACAGGTTCCAACATACACACAATAGTACGCGTTGGGCATTATTTTTACTGTATATCAAAAGGACTGAGTGTTGTAAAATTCTTTGGCTTCTTAACTCCAGCAAACGTATACACCAATTTAGCTTCATGTTTAGGTCATGAGACTATCTTGTTTAACCACCGGAGTTTGTGATCCTTTCTGTGCGCTTTTAAAAATGAACCAGACTGAAACCCCATTCGATTGATGCTAGGTGATTAGACATTTTGTCTGACCTTAACGTAAAATGATTGACTACTGGATCCTGAAGTAGACTTCCCATCTATGGACCAGCTGTAGCCAATTTTTTATTGAAAAAGAACGTAATTGTGTGAGCCAGTCACAGAATGCGCTAGTGTCTAAAATTTAATTGTATACCTTATTTTTTGTTACCTACCAATATGAATGTTCCCCAGCTAATCCTCAGGCCATTTGAAATAATAATTCGAGACCGATTTAGTGTTTAGAGAACAAGGGTGCTGGTTCAAATTATTGAATCGCGATGGATTATCATGTTTATAAGCTAGGGCCTCATCTCAGCTAACCTCACCTAGCTTTGAGCTAGGGAGAAAATACCTCTTCATAGAGGATTTTGTTTATGTTCCACCTTCACATCCTAGGCCGCTAGAATGAATACAAACCACTATGGTTGCAAACCGGAACTGTTTTACACATTACTTCAGGCTAGTCCTATTATCGCATAGATTATCGATTATTATCACATCGATTATTTCACAGGTCGCGGTATTATCACGTAGATAAAATCCATTGGTGATAGGCGGGATTTGAACCTTGCACTTCGGGCTCTGAAGCCCCGAGCTCTATCACTAGACCAGCTCGTTCCACACTTGACAGAGGATATCTGTCTCTCTAATCATCGGAATCTTCCATTTAAACAAGTATTTAAAACTTGTTTTCCGAATAATAATTTTAGGAAAAATTCTAGATTGCTCTACAATAGCATTTTCATGAACTCTTTTTTGTTATTTTGACATTGCGACATTATTGTGGAAAATATAAAAATGAACAACCGTTCGGAAGCAGCTTCAAAGTGAATTAAAGGCCGTAAAAGAGAATTGCGAATCATGATCTCTGGGTTAACAGGATCAAGACCAGTCTGAAACAAATTTTACAAATACTTTGATCTCACGAGTTATGTTTATATTTTTTCTTTTAGCTACATTTATTTTATTTTACTTTTTAGTAATCATCATCATTTCTTCATATTTATAAAATCAATCTCTTTCTATATGTAGGCCTACGTATGTAATTCATGGATTGTTTAGCCGTCCATCCGTTTATAACTTGTAGGAAATTTGTGCATATCGGTTAAATGTAGTTTTGTTATTCTTGAACTCAACAAAAATAGGGCCTTTTCCCAATGCTTTCATATAACAATCTTAAGCTTATGAAAACTATTTTATTGGTTTGTTCCTCAAGAAAAGTAGGAATGTTAGAATTTTTATTTTCACTTTGTTAACATTTTTAATTGCCTTTTACTTTACACTATCTTACAAACTGATATAGCATAATTTGCAAAACTATTTGGTAAGTTAAACAATTTTCTAATCCCTTATTCTGGTTAAATAATGATTAAATTACTCCCAATCCCAATTATACTGTATAAACGATAAACAAATATTTAATTAGCAAATGATTAAAATATGATCTTCTAAAGGTAAACGAACTATTTAAAAATAACAATACTAACTGAAACAGTATTACATTCTAGTGTGTTTACTAAAGAGTCACGTTTTCTGTTTCATTCGCTAGTTGTGATCACGTACGAGTTAGTTATTGCTTCACCGGCTCTGTACAACTGTCTTATACTTTTCTTATCACACAATGCACGTTCCTCAGACCCTCTTTCATAAAAGGAAAATCTTCGATTATTAAACACAGTTTTATAGTTAAAAAACCAACACGAAAAGTTATTTGTGTATTATTTTTCTCTCTATATTTATACTAGCCTACATGAAGTAGGAATATGCACGTTTTTTTTAAAGGACATGGTTCAAACCCTGAGGTTACCTATTTTATTCTTACACTGACCGTTGTTGTAGGTATATAGTAAATCGATGTAGTTCCAATATTCGTGAGTAAATCATACAATAATTTTAAAGAAATGTTTTTTTCATCATACTGTCAGGAAAGTAGTTTTTTTAGTTCTCGAAATCATCATTTTCAGGTAAATTCAAATAGGAAACAGAAAAAACATATGGTAAATTTTTCGGTTCGCTAACCCAAACTTTTATCAGTGCATTATGTGGTATAATTTTATAACAATTAGAAGAACTTATTTACTCAGTATGATGAAAATGAGGTAGTTTTGTTAAGCCTCGAGCTAGCATGAATAAGGAACTGTTATTTTCATAGGCTAAATAGTAGTTTTCATCACACGGAGCAAAAGTGTCTTTTTGGTACTTAATCTAATTTCTAAACTCGGCGGTGCCTCACTTGTAAAACAAGATTGCATACCAAAAAGAGCTACTTTCGCTCCTAGTGAAACTTTATTATTACGTTTAATTGTAACAACATTCTAATCAGACGCTGTGGATGCGAGAATGTACCATACACGGTTCTCTGAACTGTAACAGTTTATTTATAAAAGCCCATAAAAACCCATAACCAATTTCCTACCTTTAGGTCAATGTTAATCCTAGGGAATTAAGGGTATAGGAAAATAATTTGACCCCAACATATATTTATGTTTATAAGTATAAGCCTCGGATAATATTTGCTGAGCTAGGGGTTGTATAATATAGAGTACAACGTCTGGCTTTAGTTGTAGAGGTATCTTTGCATACAGCTTGAAAAGGCGTGATGGAATTTATTCCAGCGTAAAATGGAGTTTCATGTTCTTCGCCTTACAAAGCTTGCTCATAGTTTTAACTTGCTAAGTGTTGTTTTTCATATTAAATTTTCTTACATACCAATGTTTATGGATTTCCTTAAAGAAATACCTGGAATTATGTGAAAAACATAATCTCTTATACATTAATATACCTATGGAATATCTTGAAACGGTTTTAAGGCCTTTACCTTCAGGTTTACATTCTGGGATTTCTCCAGAAATTAAAAATAATTCCTCCTCGTTATTTAACTATCATTAAAATAGTTTGGGTAATAAATTAGTATTTAACTGTCCTCTGGTACTATAAACAAAATCACAGGGTGAAAAAAACAGCCTTAAAACAAGAGAAGAAAATGTAGTCGACATCAGCGCAATCAAAAGTCACCAACATGAAACAATCAACCCGGTTTCTGATTTTACAATGCAATAAGAAATCTTACTTCCCTCATTAAAAGTGTGTATATATATATATATATATATTAGATAAATATTAAATTCGAACCAAATTAAACCAAGTAAACTAGACCCTGCACACCTTCATATGGCATATTTCCATATTATTTAAAGGTGTGCAGGCTTTAATTTTCATGATGTAACCTATTTACAAAGCCATCGTTTTGCCTGACTCTATAATATACAAACATTAATGCAATGTCAATTATTACGTCAATAAATACTTTGGTATTGCCATTAAATTGACTTTTAAGTCCTGTACTAATACGTTACGCTAAGAAACTAAGTAGGATTAAAGACACATACTATAATACAGTTCCTATTCACTAGGAATATCTTCATTTGTAGTACACTATAAACTAAAAGACACAATCGAAAAAAGTTGGGTAATTTATATGAAATGTTAGAGGAAAGAGAAAATTAATTTTAAGCACTATCAAGATAAGTTATGTTACAGTCCAAGTGAATATGACAAAGCCATAACAGTAAGTTAAAGCATTCATGTTGGAAACAGCTGGCGGCTGCTCCATACGATATCACGTCCCTGCCCACACTTTACCCGCATCATGGTCAAAAAGGCGAAACTTTAATCAAAATATATTTCATTTTGTGTTATAATCTGTCAGTTAGACCAGTTTTATCCGGGGTTTGACCTTGATTCGATGTTAAAAATTCGTCTAATAAACAAATCAGCTACCAAACATTATCGTCTTATGTTTTCATTTTGTACAAAACACAACACAGATTACGCTTGTAGATTGGACCATTCAGTAGTCAATGATTAACTACCAAATTCAGGTTAAAACTAAGTTTTTTAAAAATTTGATTTTCTATTTTAGCTCTCCTTCGTAATACACTTGATGGTTTATAAGTTGAAAGTCTATAATTAGATTGCAAACTTGCAGAATATTGTAAATATGAGTTATAGTTTCAAAATAGTATGAACCAGTGTGAACCAACGTAATACTTAAGTATAAAATAAAATTGTATAAGTTTATTTCAGTTTTGCAAAAAGTTATGGTTTTACAAGTTTTCACAACGATGTTTTGGTTTACAAGACGTTGGTTTTACAAAATATTGGTTTTACAAAAAATACAGTTTAACAAGTAATTGATTTTAACGATCTTAATTGAACAAAACTAGCTTTTCAAGACGTTAAAAGAAAACAATCCAGAGCCCTAAAATCTTTCTCACACAATCTCGTCAGTTTAAATACCTGGCTTCTTTCCCGATATAAATCTCGAGCAGGATTATTGAAAGTAATTGCTGTCAAAGTCTTCAAGGGATTACGGGAAACAAAGAAACTATGTATTAGATTTACTAAGTTTACACGACAAATCTTTTTAAGTAGTTCTAAATGGAGAGAGACCGTAAAAAGGAAAGCAAAATCCTAAAGTAAGCTCAGACTCAGACAGATTCAGGGATAAAGAGCTACTGAAAATATAGTTGAAACTTTATATACAAAACTAGAAACAGAAATCGATTCAGTTGGTAAGATTGAACAAAAGAGCACAACTGTAATTGTAATTATTTATGTGTGATTCGTTGGATATGTTTTTGTTTGTGAAGTTTGAAGGGCTATTATGATACCACTGTTTCATGTTTATTTTAACGTGATGCTAGAAAAGGTGAACTATTTGATTGTTTCCTGAAATAAAAAGCAGCTTGGTACTAAATAAAACAACACACTATGGATGAAATGTTTAAAGCTGAAATACTGTATTTAAAGCTGTATAAATACTGTTGATAGAAATACTGACCCACAGTATGGCAATAGGCCCAAAATACCCAATATGATACCTAGCCATGACTAAGCCATTTTTACCACCTACGATTTATACATGATAATTTAATCATTCTAACCATGGTAAATAGAATTTTCTATTTAAGTAATTTTTCTACTTACAGTTGTTTAATCAACAGATAGTATGTAATAATCCAATGTTTTATTTTCTTTTCAAAGATAAATTTGATAGAATAATTTCTGCCAATAACATTTACTTTTCCATATCAAAGCAACTTTCATGGTGAACATTTTTATTGCGATAGAATAGGTTAAGTAACTATACTCTAAACTAAACCATTTGGATATGATATTAGGTAGTTTAACCAATCAAAAGTAGGTTATTTATTTAACAATTTTATTTGTACAAGTAAAGTATTTGAAAAGTATTGTAAAGTATTTGTACAATTGATTATATACAAGTAAACGTATCTGTTGGATCACAAACAATTACAGGATCATTGAAATTAAGCTAACTCGTCCAAAAGAAAATATTTGGCTAGACCCATGATAAAACTACCTTGTACCATCTTTATCATAATTATTAAATAACAACTACGAAGCACTGCAATAATAGCTGCAGGCAAAACAGGACCATTAAAACCCCATAGAAGTAATTGCGCAAGGTAGAAAAAGCGCCCTGCTTACGTCATGGTGAATTAAATCTATTTCGATACGCAATCGCAATTTTTGGCATCAGGTTGGCTGGAAAACAATGTCAGACAATGTCGAACTTTATTGCTGTTTGGCAGCTGGCTGAATATCTATTGTAATTTGAAACAAAGTAACAAGTATTTTAGTACATTTAAATATCTTTACTTGATTAAATCTACTAAATCCGATCAAACCAAACAAGTATTTTCGTTATAAACGTAAATACAAATCAATATAGTTGAGATAATATTTAGTTCAAGAATTATTTAAAGAAATATTATGGACCACAATTATTTTGTTTGCATTGCTACAATGTTACCTATATTTTCAAAATACTTTAAAATTATCTTAGAAGAAACTATCAAATTTGAAAATACCCATACGACATTTTTAATTTGAGTGAACACAACTGAATATTATAAATTTACTAACAACCTGCATACTACATTATAACCACTCATTTTTGTATATTTATTTTGGGATATGCGATAATTAATTATTATTGTATTATATAATATAAGACGTGTCTTATTTAATGGGAAATGCCGTTAGTCCTATTTGAATATTTCAATGCAATTTCTCACTCAGAAGTTAGAATGCGGAGTGAAGTGTAGAATGTTATATTACTGTTGGAATGTGGTTGAAATGACGCTACAACAACCCCTTGCAGCGAGCACTTGAGAGGGCATTAAATAAAACATCTCTTAATATTTTGAAGATAAACACTTTTATTTAAAACAGAATATTTTGGAATTTAAAAACTATAAAATAATTGTAGTTAATATAAAACATGGTTATGAAAAGCTACGACACCGCAGTATAATAAATAGTCTTTTTTAAGAACAATCATCATTTTAAACAACATTATTTTTAAACTTAAAGCAGGGTAACATATATTTTAATTTGATTTTTAATAGTTAATTTATTTACTTTTAATTCTTTTAAGGTATCGTAATAAATGTATATTGAATAACCTGTTTGTCTTATTTTGTTCTAAATAAGCCAATAGTGTACAGTATTGTCTGTTTACTCCCACGTAAAAATGTAAACAATGTATGTAGCTAGATCTGATTTTAACCTACACAATCTTACTCAAAAAATTATGACCTATAGCTTATGATATCTTAACTGTTTTCAAAAATATCTATTTTATTTTTAGCGTGTGTAGAAAAACGAAATCACTAAACAAAGCATAGGTCAAAGCATAGGTAAGCATATGTCAAATTACACAATAAACATTTTAAAACAATTTTATTTTATGAAACCATTTCAACAGTAGCAAATGAACTGTCAATGGAAACAGAAACAAGAAATATATTTTACCACTGAAGAATGGCTGTCATTTACTACTAAAGTCAATTTCAGTTATTTCCTTTTCGAAATATTGAATAACTCCTTAAATTATGTAAAAAAGTTGCAACTAATTGGGTTTTGATGAGCAATAATTTAGGCTTTATGTTTCTTAGGTATCACTAAAATTTCCCTAAGTTCATATTTTTCCAAACAGTAGTGACTAATACAGTAACTAAGAAATCATAAACATAAAGTATATTTTGTATAATTCCATTGAATTATTGTAAAGTCTAGGACCACTAATTCATACTTAAATACTTCAAAAATTAAAAATGTGTATATTCTTCATGGCAAGGCTAAAAATGTAACAAGCAGAGATATATATCCGTTAGCATGATAGCTCGAGAAAAAAATCATCTTAGTTTGATGAAATCTATACTTATAAAAGGCAAAGCCCTCACTCACTTACTGGCTGACACACTCACTCACTCACTCATCACTAATTCTCCCACTTCCCATTTACCTAGGAGGCTGAAATTCGGTACACCGATTCGTTGGGCATTAAATAGGAAAACTAAGTAGTTTTTATTCTGATCGGGCTTTTGGGCTCCGTCCCAGAGTTTCCCATGTTAACCTTATGATTTTTCATATTTAAAAGGAATTAATGAATCTTAACAGCTGTTTAAATTAAACAAGTTGGTTCTGTTCGATGATATTAAATAGCATTAAAGTTAAAAGGATTACCAACAGGGTGCAGCACTATTATTTTTTTAATTTATGACAACAGCTAATTTGCAACCAAAAGGTGAGTGAGCGTAGCGAACGAGCTAACCTGAAGGCAAGTAAGCGCAGCGAACGAGCGCCAACCTAAAGGTGAGTAAGCGTAGCAAACGAACTTCAATCAGGACGTGATTGAGCCATGCGAACGAGCTCATCTTGAAAATTAACGAGCATCGACATAAAACCACATTAGGACAGGACGACGACTTGACCAATTGAGCAGATTTTTTTCATGAATAGAGCCAATATAACCACAGACTTAGTGGAGATAGTCATTTTTAATAATACTCTCCTAGGGCCCAAATACTCTCTGACCGCTAATTAAGTCCAATGTTGTTCTTTGAAGTAACCACGAAAAGCCACTCGAAATACCACCCAACCCGGTACGGCAATCAATAGTTTTATTAATACTTATGAAGTTAAACGGGGCAAAGCCCGCGGGTACAGCTAGTTTGGTATAAACTGGAAAACCTGTGTTTATTCGAACAAGTTGAAAAAAATTAAAATTTTATAAACTTTAAATTTTATTTTAGTTCGATCATGGTCTATTTGCAGTTTTATCGGCTAACTTATTGTTTATAATACACCGAGCATTTAAGGTTCACAAGAGAATAAACTTTGTTAGTAAACAAGAAAACTGTTCTGCCAGAATGCACACAGATAAAAACATTAACTCGTGCCAAAAGCAGTGCAAGCTTAGTAAGAGGTCCAGACACGATTAAAATGCGCACTTTGATATTTATTATAACCTTTAATATTAACAGAGGACATGTACTAATAGCAAATAAACAGTAAACAAATATACTTTTGCCTATTTTTTGCTGAAACATACTTTATACTTTGCAGAAACAACTTATCAGCATCTTGTACCAAATTCAAAATATAAAACGAGATCTAATATTTTGAACATTCTTAGATACAAATCTTCATATTTTTAAAATTGGATGTTTTGCAATACTGTCATTTTTTAAATGCCCTCCAAAATAAAGTAATAAAGTAAAATGATCTTTAGAAGAAAATGAACTATCGTAAATTAATAGTTCGTAATAGTTTTTATGGTTTTAAGTATTTTTATTATTTTCGAGGAAACTATGTAACATGTTGAATTTGTATTGTGTTTGACGCCTGCCAATGCCTGTAATGAGTTCAACTACAATAAACATTAGTTCATTTCATAACTGTTTTCACTGTGTTTTCACACAATGTGTAAATGACAAATCTATAAAGGAGTATGTTTAAGCTTTGGTCATACTGGGTATAATTATTTTCAATGTATCCTGATTCTGGAAACCATTTATTCTGCTGGTTTCTAATAAGCACAATGTATATACAAGGCAAATTTATATTTATTTTTACGAGGCATGTTTTTTAAGTAAGTACCGTTTTTAAACTTCTACGTTCCAGCGCTGCGATTGACATTTTGGACATTTGCGCTGTATATGTGCATCTATTGGCAAGCCCTAGCCGGAAATTCGACAAAAATCGGCCGTGTTTACATCCGATATCGAGCATTCAAAATGGTGCCGCCAATTGAGACTGCCACCGACTGTGAAGTGCGCGCTGTAATTAGATTTTTAAGTGCTAAAGGTGTGAAAGCCATTGAAATTTATCAACAGATTAGTGAGGTGTATGGCGAGAACATATATGAGTGATGGAATGGGACACAAGTGGGTAAGGGCATCTACAGACGGTCCCACCAACGTCCGTCATGAGCAACGCACTGGGCAGCGTCACTGTCCCCAGTACCCAGGGCGTTGCTCATCATGAACGTTGGCGGGGCCGTCTTTAGATGCCCTTACCCACTTGTGTCCCATTCCATCACTTATAAATGTTCTCGCCATACACCTCACTAATCTGTCGATAAATTTCAATGGCTTTCACACCTTTAGCACTTAAAAATCTAATTACAGTGCGCACTTCACAGTCGGCGGCAGTCTCAGTTGGCGGCACCATTTTGAATGCTCGATACCGGATGTAAACACGGCCGATTTTTGTCGAATTTCCGGCTAGGGCTTGCCAATAGATGCACATATACAGCGCAAATGTCCAAAATGTCAATCGCAGCGCTGGAACGTAAAAGTTTAAAAACGGTACTTACTTAAAAAACATGCCTCGTACTTTATAATGTGAGGAAACCAAAACGTTTGTGAATTATTGGTACGTGACAAACGTACATGTGAATTATTCTGAAACTCATTAATTTGAACAATTAAACAGAATTAAACTACATTCAACTTGAGCCAAAATCTTGTAAATTTCTTGTTCAGAAACCAGAAAATTCTCGTCTAGTTTTTAAAGAATGTGAACATGAGTTTATTATACCCAAACTCCGTTGTCATTTCTTAGTTCCAACAGCATTAATACGTTTGTCATCACATTCTTCAATATAACTTTAAAATAAGGTACAACGTATTCGAGGGTTACTTTGCACGTTTTAAATAATAAATAGTCTACCGTTAAAAATGTAGTACAGTCGTTGGCCTCTACAATGGCTCTACAATGAGGGAATCGTGCCAGTCGTCAGGCATATCTCGTCGGGACCACACTACTGGCACGGCGTTTCATCCCAAAACAACGTGGTCGCTTCCTCACAAAGGTCTATGAAATCGGAAAAATTTATTCCGCGGTCGGTTTCATTAAATTAAACAGTTATAAATGGCTTGCTACTTTGTAATTAATTTATGAAAACCAATGTCTATTGCAACAAACGTGTAGTAAACTTCATGATGGTTTTGGACACCAAATACTTGTTTTTGAACGGGTAGTTCTAGTGAAATCGGCAAACTGTTTTAATTTGGTGTTAGTGTGTTTGTGATTATTGTGGAGTTATCATTTCTAATTATGAGTAAGTATAGTTTGATTTTTAAAATATTATTTTAAAACAAATAATAACTAACACACCTATGTTTTAGTAGGCCTATATGCAATTGAAATAACCATTAACAGGATCGATAGCTAAGTAGGTTACTGTTTGTGTAACATAATGTCCCCAACAAGACCAATAGCATCGACTACAACTACACCATTAGGTATACATTATTTTCCAATGAAGTGGTAGACCTTTTGGTGTTAATATATTACAACTCTAATACATTTCTATGGGTAAATAGAAGATTTTAAACCTTGTTTTAAAGTTTCATCTTGAGCTTATTTTGTGTTAACACGTATCTTTAAATTGCATCTTAAAAGAAATAATTTTACGTCTAGGTTTTGTGACACCGCTTGTTTATACTATGTCAAACATTTACATATGACTGTGTCCCCTTCATAAAGTTTATAACTTCAAGATGATCTGGAGAAGAACGGTAGAGCCTCATCCAAACGGAGATTTATCGTGCAGTTCAAGTCTAAAAACAACTCTAATAACAGCTACCTGAAATACAATAGGTCTTTAACCTATTTGGATTTATTATTGGCATACCTGACTGCTATAAATTGTCAACAGGAAAAGAAATCAGATATTGTCTTTACTTATTTTAGAAGTGTTCAAAGTTTACCATACAGAGTAAGCAGTGAGCTTACTATGTATGGTTGTGTATGAAAACCTCTACTTGGTTTATTTGTCTTTAAACGGATATTCAAACTGTTAAATCACTCTTCATGGTGTATATCCACAATTAACAGGTTTAATTTATTGTTAATTAGTAGTTTTGTTCTGTAAGTTTTGAATGGTTGGGTATTGCATTATTTGTTTTTTTAACAAGTTTTGAATTATATGAAATTGCCCAATTTGCGCACAGGTGTCCTTGTTCTACCTATTTGTTAATGCTTTGATAAATTAATCTATATATATAAAATCCAATGTATGTTTGTATATTTGTATATTTGTATATTTGTATGTTTGTATATTTGTATGTTTGTCCTTTATGGACTCCAAAACCGCTCGACAGATTGTAATGAAACTTTCAGGCATTATTAAGTATTATTCAAGGATGGTTTGTGTGAAGTTTGGTGCAGATCCGTCAATAGGGCTCCGCCCCAGTGGCTCTGGAGTTTCCCATGTTAACCTTATGCGTACTCATATTTAAATGGAATTAAAGAATCTTAACAGCTGGTGCAACTAAACAATTTGATTCTATGATGTTCAATAGAATTAAAAAGTTAATAGGTTTACGAACAGGGTGCAGCACTGGAGGCGAGTTAGCGTAGCGAACGAGCTAACCTGAAGGCAAGTGAGCGCAGCGAACGAGCTCCAACCTAAAGGTGAGTGAGCGTAGCGAACGAACTTCAACCAGGACGTGATTGAGCCATGCGAACGAGCTCACCACAATAGGACAGGACGACGTCTGTCGGGCCAGCTAGTAAATCATAAATAATGATACTGTAGTTTACAATAGGCTATTCTATCAGCTTGGTTAAAAACTAAGAACCGTCTGTCACAGGATTTTCATTCGAAAACAGGTGCCAACTTATCACGGGAATGAAATGTCTCGTTCTGTGCGTGAGAAGTAAAATATGGTATACACGTTAATGACAATATTAATTGTAAATACTTCAATTTTTTGTGGCTATGAAGACAAGTTAATATTTATTTCCAAGAAACACACACCAAAACATAGTTTAGAGGTCGAGCTCTATAGGTCAATATCGAAACCAAATTAGGGTTACTGTAATCCTTGAGTGGTTATCTTTTTGTGCTTTCAGCTCAGTTGGTTCCGTTGGAAAGCCATACAACTTATTTCTAAAAAAAATAGATTGTTAGGTTATTTACTCTGGTGCTTACCGCGTTAGCGCGGAGAGTAAGAGACAAGAATCTAAAGATAAGACACGACCGCACTCTTGTGTAACTTAAAGGATAGGTCAACTGATAATGCCGTGAGAACTTAACATTAGCTGAGTTAGCTACTTGAAAATCGATCCTTACAACAGTAGAGTGTCCTTACTACGCCTTTGATATCACTCCCTCCCTACCAACAAGAGCAGCTGCGTTTGCCTAGTATGAGTTTACTTTCTTTGAACGTAGTATTTAGTACGTGTTTGATTTAACATGTATTTATTCATCGGTGTTTACGAGACTGGATAAGTTTTAAATTTATTAGGTAAAAGCTGAACATTTTTGAACTTACAAGCATCCATGCGACTGATTAAACTCCATTGGTCGCCATTTCTGAGGATTTTTTACTTTTACAGTGCAATTTCTCAAATTAGCATATTCAAATCTAAATGAAATTGTTTCACAAAAATTAGCAAAAGAAATCTGAGTGAAGTTTCACAAAAATTAATAAAAATCTGAACTAACATGCAACAACAGGTCTTATAGGTTAAGTCGTTGTATCAAGCCTTGGTATCAATGGTCTAATGGAATGACAAGAAACACTGCAAGAAACCAGCTGATCAATTTAGCAGTGTTGACAACTTGTTTTCAAACATATCCGTATTACGTGCCTAATACAAGCACACTATTTTGTGTAGTTTGGTTGAAATACTGGATCGCGGAAAAGTAAAATGAGTGCGACGACGGGAAATGAGTGCGGGAAAGTAAGTAACTGCAGGAATCAGCTACTTTGCGTGTTATAATCAGTGCAATGAAACCGGGTTTGTCAGGTAACTGTAGGAACAAACTGTTTCACAAGTCCTTAGATGCAAGCTGATTTAAAATCTTTTCTACTCTACATTATACGACGGATTGGTTTTTGTGGCTGATTCACGGTATCGTTGCCAAATTGAGTTGGCAACCCGGTAAAATTGATCCTGATAATGCACAAGTAGTTTCTGACGTACAGTCTTGGTGTTAATTGGTGCAATTTTTAGTTTGTGGAGTTGAAAGTCAATTAAATGGCAAGTGTAACTTTTAAGAAGGCAAACTGTGAAAGTTATTAAACTGTAATAAATACACCATAATATTTTATGCCCTTTTAGCTGTAGGCCTACAAGTATTAAATACAGTACTCATCAGTCTTATCAAGTTTTGCCTGCATCCTCTTTGATAATTAGTGAAAAATTAGAATAATTAATGCTAATTAAGTTTTAAACAGGCGTGAATTATTTTGACTCATTAATCCACGTTTCCACCAGAGCTTCCAATATACAGGGTGGTAAAAAAGTCCCAGGACAGTTAAATATTTTAAAAAATAATGTAGATAGATCTACAATACTTGGTACAAATTTACAGGGCATAAAACTCTATTTTAACACATATTCAGTGATCCAATAACTCTTCAGGGGGACGGCCCACAAGGAGTCGGAAGAAAATCTTAAATGGAAGCATAGGTCAATATGCACATCAAATTAAAGGTATTTTTTAGTAGAATACAATGCCGCAAACCGCACTTCAAAAGGTTGATCCTGCGCAAAATGGCAGATGTTCAAACATTTCTCGAATCCGCCATTTTGAATCTTTGAACGACTGCCATTTTTTACTCAGGGATTCTTTTGAGCTTGAATTTACGGCATCGTAATCTACTAGTGAAGACCTTTAATTTGATGTGCATATCAACCTATGTTTACGTTAACAATTTTCTTCCGATTCCTAGGGCTGTGCCCCCTGAGGAGTAAGCGTATAATAGGGGAATGTCAATTAAATGAATCTTTGAACATCTGCCATTTTGCGCAGGATCAACCTTTTGAAGTGCGGTTTGCGGCATTGTATTCTACTAAAAAATACCTTTAATTTGATGTGCATATTGACCTATACTTCCGTTTAAGATTTTCTTCCGACTCCTTGTGGGCCGTCCCCCTGAAGAGTTATTGGATCACTGAATATGTGTTAAAATAGAGTTTTATGCCCTGTAAATTTGTACCAAGTATTGTAGCTCTATCTGCATTATTAAAAAAAAAATATTTAACTGTCCTGGGACTTTTTTACCACTCTGTATAATTTTCAAACAAAAGTTTCCAACTATCCTAGGAACACGATTGTTATCGAAATGTTCTAAACGGCTTTTCAGAGTTTCAACGGAAATTATGGTTTCCCCAAGGAACTATAAACATAGATTTACAGCGATCTTGTAAAAACCACATTTACACCGGAGGTTGAAGTTTTGTGTAGTCGCAGTTTTAGGGTGGTGTTTATTCCTTTCGTGTCTGCATTGAAATTACGAAATGTCTAATTTAATTACGTCAAGATAAGATGCAATTATTGACATTTTTATAACATCACCAATGACTTAGCACAATGGCCTTGTGTTGTGTTGTAGGAAGTTCCGTGACCGAGGCAATCAATGCCCATGTGATTCATATCTGACACTTCACACCACAGCTACATGGCATATCGTCTGTCATTTCCATTGAGCTATGTCTGCATGTAGCACCTTGTTATCTGTAATAAAATACAGGATAAAACTGATACGAAAGTAGCTGTAATGTCTTATAAAGTCAATGGTTAAAGTAAGTCAACATGGTAGTTGTGAGTGTTTGATAACCTGTAAAACTGGATTCGCGGACCGAGGAGCGCACAATGCCTGCTCTAATGGGTGGTCATAAATAAAATTCGTAGGGGTAGGACCGAGGAGCGCAGAGGAACCATGCGCTCCTAGGTCCTACCCTTGCAAGGAACTAATCCCCTGCTTATACGGGTTAAAAGAGACAATGGCTGGGAGTAAATCCCATTAGTCACGCCTCACTGAATACACCACTTAAAAATGAAAATGTAAGGAGTAATTTTGAAACTATAAATATTTTTAACAGAGACATTCCAAGTAGTTAAAACAATGTGTTTTTGTCCTACGTTTATCAGCCCATTTTCAATGCAGACAAACTGCATATTTTTCTAAGTGCAGTTTAATACAAATTAACTATTTATCACTAAATAGTACGGAACTAAATTTGAATTATTTTATTATGATTAAAATCATATTAGATTAAGTGAGACAGTTAAACTTTTTCCCTGCGTTTCAGAATTATCACATGCTGTACGTATTTTGTTTTGAAGGTATAGTTTGCAAATTTTAAAATAGCCTTTATGGTATGACGACTATTGCTTATAGCATGCATGATTCTACGTGATGTGTTTTGATCATCGACCCGTGATTCACCCTTCGTCTCCGTCCTGTGGAAACACCTGACATTTTCTCTCGTGGTTGAGTTAGGATATTGAATGACTCAATACTACCGGACGTTCGTACTATTTAGAAGCAACGCATACCATTCTTGAAACTAATTCTTAAGAACAACATATTATGTTGTGCATTTCCGGCTTAGGTGGGTGAGCCTATTTCTGAAAGTGATATTTGCCAAATGACAATGTGCCTGGACTAAATTTACTTTAAAAGGTAGTGTTGTTTATATAGGCTTTGTTTAAATTTTAAAATACTTTTTGTATAAGAATTACTTAGGGTTTTCTGAAAGTATATGGTTGTCGTAGTACATTGTTAGAAATATCTGAAAGTAAAAGTAAATCGATTGTTTTGTTTCGATTACTTTTTTTAACTGTTGTACTGCCGACAAAAAAGTGTATATAATGAAAACCTTTACTACTCAAGATCCTATAATTAATTATTCCTAACTGATTAGACAAGCACAAATTTGTTTAGACAGAATATACTTGGCTATTTCCAAAGTAATGGTTTAAGTATCGTTTAATTAGATTTATAGCCTCCGGATTACCAATAAATATAAACATAAATACTATATTTTAATGATAAATTAAAATAACAATAACCGACACATGCTCAGGACGGAGTTTTAAAACGAGAAGGCTATAATAGAAATTTAAACTGGTCTTTATTCAAGTTTTACATGGTGACAATATAAATGCCAAATATAGATGGTAATTTGAAAACTAAGGCCTACCGCACACGAGAGACTTTTTGTCGGCCGACTGTTGGCCATCTGTCTGGCTGGAGTCGGGTGGACAATCGAAAAGTCGTCAAGACTGTTTGGTCGTTGACTATGGGTGCGCACACGACACGACTGTTTAGTCGTCTTTCGAGTGTCAAAAGGATGTTTATGACAGAAACCGCTGTCATATGTGCGTTACTGACAAGATTTCGTGCAAGAAAACTTAAGAGAAAATACTGGGTGCATCCAATTTATAGTCCGAGAACCTTGAAAGGACAGATTTACCTATATACTCGGATTTGAGGAAATATCCGGACAAACGATTTTTTTGACCAATTTTTAATACCCTGGCTTCAAATACCTCATCCCATAACTTTTAGGGAATAAGCTGTAACCGTAGGTCTCATGGTGAGACCTGGTCCCGGGACCGATTTACCTTTTCGTTTTGATGTCCCCAGAGGCCAAAAAATCATCTCTTCAAATTCACACACACATATATATATTTGTCCGTTAGCACGATAACTCGAAAAAAATTATCCGATTTTGATGAAATTTGGTACAAACGTGTAAATCTACTTGTATTTTATTCGAATGAGTTCGCAAACCAGCATGACTATGGGAACGGGGGTTTATGGGGGGTTTATGGGGTATAAATGGGGGTTTCCCATTTTTTTACGATAAAAACAAAATATTCCGCAATTTCTTTAGGAAACATTTTGCAGAGCTTGAAAAACAAATAATTTAGCATGCTAATTGTTATCATAATGGTTACAGGGAAATTCAAAAATATTTAAAGTTAAAATGTTCATGTCATTTATATGTAGAACAAGTAAACTGTTGTAGTTTGCTTGTTTATGGATGTATTTTGATAAAACTTGGCAAATATATTTATTTTATACTCAGCTATTAATTTTTTACTAAAACACACCCTGAATACCCTCCCTGTAGCAGCAAACCTAGGTACTCGTTTATCCTAATTTTATTGAAATAGATTAAATAAAAAAATTAATCAGGCAAATGGGAATTCACTTAGTCTGCAGGTTTTCTGCAGCGGGGGTATTTTTTTATTATGACCAAATACTCTTTCAAAGTCTTTTTATAAAGAGGGGACCGTTCCTCAACTTCATGGATAGGTTTATCAATTTTCTCGTCCCTCAAAACACTTGCACTGGTGGTTGTCGAAGCCTTAATAATAACAACAACACACAAATAATAATACTTATCATAATAACAATAATAATACACATGATAACAACGCACTCGACTGTCAGACAGACAGACTTTTTAGTCGTCAGTGTGCGCGTTCAAACTTATCTCCATGCCTTTATCAATAAGACACGACAGTTGAGTCGGGGAGCAGTCGGCGGGAAAATCGGTCAGCACCAAACTGCCCCGACTGTCTGCAGACAGTCTGCCGACTGTCTTGCTGCGGTCGGCCCGTGTGCGCGCTCAGATTTACCACTATGGGACCGACTTTGACTCCCGACTACGACTAAAAAGTCGGCCGACAAAAAGTCTCTCGTGTGCGGTAGGCCTAAAAGAAAGTAATACAAATTGAGTTTAAATTAGGAAGACGATTAGAATTGCAATAACTTTAAAATAATATGGAATTTGGTGTATGCTACCATATAAAGTGTTGGCTATGCAACTGTTAAAAATTGTTCCTTTGTAAAATTTTGTTTTTGTGATATTATTTTATCATTGTTGGCATAAAAAAGTAAAGCTTACCTCATAAGAAATGTGAAATGAATTGAGTATGGCCCGTATTGTATGTTTGTAAATAAAATATATCGGAATCAAAACTGTACAAAATTGTCCACATAAAAAACACCATTATGACACAAATACAATAAACATACTTACTTACTTGATACTTGTCTTCTTTATCTTTGACCGTGGTTACGGATTGATAGCGTCAAATTTTTAATACTATATAATAAAATATAATAGTCAAATTCTGACTCCGATCCTTGCTGTCGAATCTGAGAAACTACAAAGTATATCAACTTAATACTGTATTGATACATATAATTTTGATTACTTTTCTATTGATACGCTTCGGTCAGTAAATTATTGCTCGCGCGCTGAGTATGTATGTATAAAAATGTGACGCGCACGGCACACTATTTATTAATAAATGAAAAAATAAAATACTTTCAATGGATAGGCGCGTTCTATATATCATAAAGAAGAGTCTGTTGAATTAACCTGTGAAACTAAGATGTAAAATTCAGGTTTGTTTTTATCAATGGTGGGTACAAGCTGAAAGCAATTGATTGTATTCGTGGATTTATATTAACTAAGGATTTTACAAACCATTCCTGCATAAAAAAATAGTATATTTCATAGCGAGGGGGCCCATTGCAAATTTGCACATTTTGATAGGGTTCAACACATTTTCGAAGGTAAAACTAACGGTGCAACACCCCTTTCTTTTCAAAGATTATTTTTGTTTAAAGCAGTTGTTAAAAGTGAATAAACTTATTAGTTATTATTCACTTTTAATAAACGTACATTTCCATTAATTGATTTTAGATACACACCATGAATAAAAAAGTCACATACCTTATCCAAGTCGTAATTATCAAAAAGTAGCCTATAACATACATTTTATTAACTGTTTTATAAATCTATTAATAAAAATGTATGTTATAGGCTAAAATTTTAGTTTTGTCTGTACATTGCTCAGAATCATAAATTTGTAGGTTATTTTTACGTTTTATACATTAAAGAAGCCGAAACAAGTCTCATCTAAATTTCTGTCTGTCTGTCTGTCTTTCTGTCTTTCTGCAACACTCAAGATGGCATTTTACGCAATCTTCTCCAGGAAATCGAGAGTACCTATCAAGATCCAAGTCATTTTAATGTATTCACTGGATTGGCGAAAGTGTCTTTAGCTATTAAAATATGGCCTCACTACTTAGTAAATAAAATTACGGACGTTCAAAAATGCAGTTTTGTGCGATTTTTGTCAAGTTTTCGTCCAATTTTTATCACATAATGATCTATGAAATAACGAACAGCTGTTCGGATCAAGATTAATTTTTTAGCTGTCACTGATATGTTTACAAATGTTGTTTACAAATACCGCAACCATTTCCGATCACGTTTTGAAGGTAAATCAAATCCAAGTGACATTAAAAACGTTGTCTTACATAACGGATTTAATTAATCGCAAGTGGAATAATATAGTGTAACCGTAAATGAAATAATTAATAACTAGGCATCATCCAGGTCAGGAACCAGAGATTCTTTGTGTGTAAAATTGTTCTTGAGTTTTGATAACCAGAAAGAAGACCTTGAATCAGTGTTGTATAGGGCTGGGAAACTTGTTAATGATCGTCGCCAATAGCTTACTAACAAGGATTCCACTCATTGACGGCGCTTCGATGGCGGTTGTGTAAAGTGTAAAGTAAAAAATCACAGCTGCAGTGGGTGATTGTAACAGAGGTTTACGGTTTATGGATTATACTAAACTTGCTTTTCCGATGTGTCACTTTCTTTTCCTACTCACCGTATGATGCAATCGCCGGACCATACAGCCAATAGGCCCATAGCCCATCTCTTGGGTACTTACGCCTACCCAATTATTCATAACAACCTTTTCGACGACGATCCTTGATACCGGTAATTTTCCCTAGAATACACGGCCTCCCTACTTAAGAAATAAAATTACAAACGTCCAAAAACCCAGTGTTGTGTCATTTTTGTCACATTTCATTCAAATGTTAATAAAATATATACGAATCATTGTTTAGAGAATAGGCCTACGTAATATATTAAATAACAAACAGTTGTTTGTAAGAGGTTGATTTTTTTTTCAAACTGACACCAATAATTTTACATTAAAAGTTGTTTACGAATAAAGCAATTAATGGGAAATAACTTTGATTGCCAATAATCTTTTACGATAAAATCCAAAACCAAGAAATCAATAACTTTGGGACTTGATTAACGCATTTAATTTGTCGGACGTAATTCTTAACTGTAAACGTTGGTTTTTGGTACAGGTTCTTTTCCTTAGAACCGTTGGTAGCAGCAAGAATCATTTTTACGTACCAACACATCACTGTAATTTACAAATTAGTTATCGTTGGTGTTCACCTTATTTATACAGTCATATTATAGCCGTACTCAATTTAATTCATGTCTTAACTGTATAAGTTTTGCCTTTTCTGTCTGGATTCAAAATTTTAGTTTATGCTAAGAAAATGATAACTCATTTAAGTAAAACATTTGTTTAGCAAACTATCATGACCTGTTTATGATTTACGTTGTTTATGTATCAATAGTTTGTGGCCTATTTTGGTAATTTTTATTATAAATTACCAATTTAAATTGTCTATAGTACTTCATTTCATATAGTAAGACGCCATTTCGACAGCATTTCGGGTCATCTTCGGTCCAAGTAAATATAGATTGGTATGATAAAATTTGATGACATTAATACAAATTTCAAATAATAATTTTATATGTACTTTGTCATGCTTAAAACGTAGCAAATTCCCTAATTAAGTTCTGTATTTTTGTGTGTATGTCTGTTGGTAACGCATTTATGTCCTTATTTCTCAGTGTCACGAAAGGACAAGAGCACCTTGATAATTAAATTGTCAACCCGAACAAAGTGTTAAATGGTGAGGTTGAGGTAGTACTCAACCATTTTGAGGTTTGAACCATTGTGGGAAGTAACTTTCAACTATAGGCCTACCTTAGGGCTATGCCTCATAGATCTAGGCCTATAAAGCTTTTTTAGTTTAATCATTGGATTTAACATATGGACTAACACGATCCGGGTGACATTTAATTGCGAAGCATGTGTTTTGGCTTGAAACTGTCAGATACTGTATTTGCGAAGGTTTATACATAATAGTTTTGCCAGCATATCTAAAAATATGCAAACCAACTGCTGTTCTTAATATAAGAAGATTTCAACTGACTACTTTAAGATCCCCGTGCGTAGAACGGGCACACAGCTAGTCTAATCTAAATGTGGTTCAACATTCAACTGAAGGATCAGCTTTTCTATTGCAATTTAAATTCGAAAGTGAAAGTGTACGGCTTGGTAGTTTGTTGATACAACATTAGTTTGGTATTAAGTTGCACTAGAAAAATATGCCTGAATCAATGGTGTAGTCAGTGAGGCGCGACTAATGGGATTTAATCGCAGGGTTGACCCAAGCATTGTCTTGTTCAACCCTCGTAAGTAGGGGATTAGTTTCTTGCCCGGGTCGGACCGAGGAGCGCAAGCACCTCTGCGCTCCTTGGTCCTACCCCCGGCGAATTCTTCGGCCAAGGGGTTGACAGTTTTACGACTTGCGCTCCTCTGTCCGTTTCCCGTAAAACTGACCCAACCAAAAAGCTATACAAAATACATAAACGGAGACATTAAATGGTTTTTATAGAATCCATCTTTGTTTACATAAATGGTTATCTCGGAGCTCAACTCGCTGTATTCTCGTTGTAATAACAATTCTCACTCACAAAACTATTCACTGTGAGGAATGAAATAATATTTTTTGATATTTTTACGAGTTATATAAAACACGTTTTATTTGACTGTTGAGAAAAATGGCTATTTTTGTATGATAGATATTCTTGCATAGTGCCCTGAGGTTACTAGATATTTCTTTCTTCGTCTAGATGGTATACGTTTACTTTCTTTTACACACAAGAGTTTTCTTACCACCATAACAATAATCAACTTTATCATAACAAACATTATTAACTTTTTAGCTCTATATAAAATTTAATTTAGATTATGTTTCCTTTTGTATGTTATGTTATTTCCTTACCGGTTGTTAACGTACTAGTCACCGGATACGCGGCTGTGGTTGATGTAGTAAAACTAAACTATGAAATCAGCTGATTATGCTCTAGAGCGTAAATAAACTATTTTGCGCACTGTTTACAGCTGTGACAAAGTGATCATTTCCATGCAGTGGTAGGAAAACAAATTTACGCAGTAGAACACGTGCGTATTAAGCACGTTTATTTTTGTTTTCTAAAACACATCGTGAGCTTCTGAGCTATTAAGTTCCAAGACAAAGAGTCTTTGACAATGTCTAAGTTTATTTTCCGGTTAGACCTCTGCCAGGCGATTGCGTATCGAAATAACTTAATGGTTCTTTTGCAGACTTGGCCATGTGCCGTGGTCGTCTAGTGCACCTTATGTGTAACTTATGTGTTTAGTCACAAAATGTGTTTCATTGACTTAAAAACGTTGTTTCGGGACGTGACAAGTCAAATTTTAAGTTATTTCATATTGAGGATATTTACAAAATTATTTGGTGGATTGTGCTAATTTATACCACTTTTCATTTTGTTAGGTTATTGTTCAATCCTTAATACCTATACAAAAAATAAGATGGAAATTTGATTAACACAGAGAAGAAAAACTTTTAGCACCATATCAGAGACAGTTTAACTTGAAACACATAACATTGATTGAGCCAACAATGCAAAGGATAAACAACCAAGAGTAAAAATATGAAAAACCATATGTGAAACAGAGTAATAAAGGGTCATGTTATATTTATATCTCAACACAATAGTTACATATATGCACAATAAATGGGAATGAACAAAAACAAATTTGCTGTGAAAAAGGTTCTTTGATTCTTATATCTTTAATCGTTAAAAACAATTAAATGAATGTTTTAGGAACCAAATAAATTACTTACAATACAATTTGTAACAGAGGGAGTTTTTTTACTACATAGAAAGAGATAGTTCAATTAATATAACTACTGTGTAATATATTTGTTTCATACACAGGTGGACAGGCACACCTTAACATGGGCGAGGTTAACTCACAGATTCCTAGTATTTTCATATTGCGGGAAGACATTTATTAGAGATTAGGAGGGATTGAACACGTAACTCCAGGACAGAGATGTTGTGGTTGAACCACTTAACCCTCTCCTCTTATTTTCAAAGATATAGTTAAATGAAATCAATACAGAGTAATAACAACTCAACATATTAAAGAAACTAAAATAATACAAATTGAAAATTGTATAACTAAATTCATAAGTAATAATAAATAATCAGTTCAAATAAAACGAATGCCAGATTAGAGTTTTTACATAATTTTTGTGCTGGTCGTTGAGTTTTTTCACAGTGAAATCATCAGAGAGTAGATCTGAAATTTAATTAACGGTCCACAAACAGTTATCATGGGAGAGACGCTGTTCCAAGATCTGCACGTTCTCCCCAGTGATTCTGAGATAATTGAATTTGATTTAGTAAACTATGAATTAAATTGAATCAATTTTAAAAGTAATTTAATTTGTGGTTTTCTTGAAAATGTAACTGGCTGAAGGATTGCAAAGGGTTAAGTTCAAGAAATACGTGAAGAAACTTAAAGAATATTTTATTTGGTTATTTTTTATATTTTCTGTATAACTATGTTTCATGTAACATCCAAATTATCTTGAGCAATTGTTTTCCCTAACTTCCCTTTTATAAAATCTGACTTACAAATCAAATACATACAGATAGTATAAATACTACATGGTTGTGCGTATTTTGAATTTTAATATAATTTAAAACATGTTTTCGACACATAACAAATGTGTTTACTTTACAAAAATGTTTAGGACAGTTAACTATAAAAAAAAACCATAGTTGAAAATGCCTTAAGACAAACAACATGAACAATAGTTGTCATATATTTAATCAAATGAAAATATTTGAGTGGAATCCATCCACGAAACTATCTAGGTTCTGGCTTTAGTAGTATGTTTTCTGTGGTTCTGGTTAATTAAAAGGTTCAGTTTACAAGTTTATTTGACCGACCAAAGTAACTTTGCTCCCAAGAATAAAGTTTGCAAATGTTAGTTAGGACTCAATACAACTAATTCAATTAAGAGTTTCAAAGTCGATCCTAGCCGGGGAAATCTCCGAAAACTTGTTTATTCGATCAGTGCATTATTCCAATAGTTAAAAGTTAAATTGAAGGTATTTATTCGAATACTTGCTACAAATTCTACAAAGATTGTTTTGTAGATCAATTAGTCTAACCAATTCTTTTAAATTTACTAATTTATATTCTTAAATTATTATTTTGTCGTTATACACCTTAACGAAACAATATCACTCATTAATAGTTTATATAAAAGGTTTCGTAGCATTTATAACCTGGAAAATAAAGATTTGATAACTAACAAAAATTGTAATGTCCTATATCTTCTTTATAGGCTAATCGGGGTTAGAGAAAATTGAAAACTCGGAATGGGTTATTAAGAAATGTGATTGTCTATAAATCTTACTCTTAGAATATCAATTTCCAGAATTGAATTAACATCTTAATGTCCCTTAAGTTATTGTTTATTTAAGAAATTGAGTTAGCACGTTGGCTACCAATTCAGTCTCTTGATTAAATATTGGGTTTAGCTCAAATAAAATGATTACTTCGTGGTATTTCAAGTGTTCACAACCATATGGTAATTTCGGGCTCTGTAAAACCTTGGTGCAACTTTTAACGTAAGTCTTCCACTGTACACTACTACAAAGGAGATACTCTATTCACAAGTTAAATATCCTTAAAAATATGTATCAATTAATATTTTATACATATCATATATATGTTAAATATTCATAATAAACAAGATCGTAGTTTAAATGAGCCACCTAAAAATGTTTCTGTAAAAAGAACCGTTATTTTTTTTCAATACATTAACTTTTTGAGGACAAATTAAAAAGGGAAACCGATTGTAAACTGTAGGAT
>NW_026543402.1:0-30970 GCF_028750875.1 Macrosteles quadrilineatus
CCTTGTACACGATTTTACACCCTTGTACACACTTGTACAACCTTGTAAAAACTTGTACAACCTTGTACACACTTGTACAACCTTGTACACACTTGTACAACCTTGTACACACTTGTACAACCTTGTACACACTTGTACAACCTTGTACACACTTGTACAGCCTTGTACACAATTGTACAACCTTGTACACACTTGTACAACCTTGTACACACTTGTACAACCTTGTACACAATTGTACAGCCTTGTACACAATTGTACAACCTTGTACACACTTGTACAGCCTTGTACACACTTGTACAGCCTTGTACAAAATTGTACAGCCTTGTACACAATTGTACAACCTTGTACACACTTGTACAACCTTGTACACCCTTGTACAAACTTTTACACATCGTACACACTTGTACACCCTTGTACAAACTTGTACATCCTTGTACACACTTGTACAACCTTGTACACATTTGTACAACCTTGTACACACTTGTACAGCCTTGTACACAATTGTACAACCTTGTACACAGTTGTACAGCCTTGTACACAATTGTACAACCTTGTACACACTTGTACAACCTTGTACACCCTATACGCTACCCAGTACCCCTGTATGGCCAATCACCGGAGAGTGGGTAGGCAAGATATAATTTAGAATTATTATTCTTCAACACCAAGCTAACAGCTAAGATGGTGTTTGCTGAGATAACCTATAATTGGGTGATTTCCCTCAGATGGTAGGATGCTGCACAAATTACTCCAATGCATGGTATTAACAAATTATAAATTTATTCTTCAAAATAATGAAAATCCTTTATAATCTTCCTTATAAATGATACCTAATATTACTATATCAGTAATTAAATGGCAACAGTCTTACTTGGTAAAATTCCTGTAATTTGACTGGCTTAAATAGGCTGTGATTCCCAATTCCTACGGACTATGACTGTTTCAAGTACAGTAGGCCTAATGCTTGAACTCGTCTGTAACAATTTCAAAAGAAATAATAACAGGTAAACTAAAGTAATACTAGTTTCACATAATTGGGGCAAACATAATTAATTTAAGGTGATTTTACAATTTATAAAATATTCTCAGAACATGTGCTTTTTCAATCCAAATGTAACATGAAAGTTGAGTATTTAATATTTGACATTTACAAAGTTATTAACTGACAGACAATCAAAAGAATATATATAATCATAGGTAAAAACATGGTAAACAAGATTATTAACAATACAATACCACATAAATCAATTTTCTTATTTTTAAAATGTTTTCTACTTACATTTTCACGAGTTTGTACAATTTTTAAGGGAATCAGCCAACTAAGAAAGATTTGAAGAAACAGCTCATTACAAAAATGACTTTAGTTAATTAACAGCTGTTCTCCAGTTCTGCCAACAAGGTGAAGTGTAATAACAGTCAAACTAGTTAGCCATTGATCATGATATTATATGTACATTATATATTCTGTGAATTAAAATAATTTAAATTTAATTAACATTTCCCTTACATCAGTATAAAATATCCCTCTACCTCTTTTTAAATTTGAATTATTTTAAAATCCAACTAAAATCTCTTTATACAAATCAAAGAAACAAACATACTAATCTTTACAACAAAATTTTCACTTATATCTACACAATTCAAATTCAAAATGAAAAAAAAGAAAATATATATTTCCCATCTGTGAACTTTCTATAACTATGCGGTGTTCTTTGCGATGAGTATTTAGTACCAAAATTCACCGCGAGATAGCTATACAAAACAGACACATTATTACCCAACATAGTTCCAACAGATTCTACTAGACGGCAGCACCAAACAAGATAATCAATTCCTTCAACATGCGTGCTACGGTGCTACCAACATTCAAAGCAACATCTTTATTGATAATCAATAATCATCTTTTTAAATAATTCAAAATTTGCATGTTTCTTATCCTAACAAACTATTTACAAATACATTTAAATCATATACCCTGACAATCAAAGAAATTGTATAACATTAAGATCATAGAACTCATTTTTCATTTGTTTTATCAACATTCAAAATCTCAAACAAAATTCTGTAGTGGCCAACCTGGAAAATAGCATCATGTGATTTGTTTTAAACAGAAATCGCCATTAGTTATGAATTGCTTACTAGTGTGTTGTGTTTTGTGTGTCGTGTGATGTTTTACTTTAAATTTAATAGTTTTGTGCTTTTTGCGTGTGAAAGTGTCTAGTGTAGTTAAAGTGTGCCTTAAATCTAAAAGTGACTTACCATTCAAATCATACAAACATACAAACCATTCGTGTCACAAACATTCACGGACTTATACAAACATACTCTACATTCATACCCTACTGTGTTGTGCAATAACTTATTAGCGAACTCCATAAAATTTCATTTCAAACTACTAGGCCTAAATTAACAACATTATTAACAAATTTTTCTGTCCCTACGATCTTAATTAATTATACATCAATCTTAATAATAACATAACCTTTCCCTTTCTACTAAAGTTGCATCCCTGGATTAGTCATTCCATTCAAGTATTTACAAGTTGAACTTTGCTTTCATGATAAAACCCGTGACCTGAATTAATGACCTGAAATAACAAGCTTAACTAGGCCTAGACTCATGGGTTGCATTGACTAAACATCTGCCTCATACAACTTCAAATCAATTATATGAATTTTCCTTACATCACTTGTGTCATCTAACTTCTGAACTAAACAAGTTACATCTGTAAACCAATAAATGATTCTGTAAATGCCAACATACCTAGGCGCTAATTTCTTACAAAATTTCTTAGCCTTACTGCTTAAGTAGTGGGTTCTGATATAAACATGGGAATTTAACTTAAATGGATGCTTTGCCCTGGTAGGTGAGAATCTCAGCCGTTGCCTGTTGAACTTCACGCTATTCCTGGCGTTTCTTATGGCTTTATTCAGATTTTCCTTCCGTTCTTCCTTCCATCGTCAGTTCATTGGATAATAGCTTCTTAATGTCCCATAGGTTGGTTAATGCACAGCTGGGCTCATGATTAAACATCAATTTAAAGCTGGAAGTCTTCGTTGATGAATTGATGGCAGTATTTAGGCTGACTTGAACTAAATCGATTTCTGCGTCCCATTGGTCTTGTTTATTGTGGTAAAAACTTCTTAGAAGAGGTCCAAGATCCCGGAAAAATCTTTCAGTGTGGTTGCCTGAAGGTTTGTATGCAGGTGTGGTTCGGTTGCTGTATGTATTGGCGGAACAAATAGGCCTTAAATTGATTTGATACAAAATAACTTGCGTTATCGGTTACTATGGTTTTAGGTATTGAGAAGTTAGCAAAAGTTTGTTTCAGTTTATCAATTATTATCTTGGAGGTACATTCCCTGATTGGATAAAGCCAAGTATATCTAGTATAAGCATCCAGTATGGCTAAGATATATTTATTTCCTTTCTTAGTACGGGTTATCGGTCCAAGAACGTCCATGTATAGTGTATCAAGAGCTGTTTCAACTGGGATGGAAATTAATTTGCCTTCATATTTACGCTGTGTACTTTTAGACATCATACAAGTGTTGCAGCCTTTCACCTTTTGTTTGACAAATTCATTCAACTTAGGGTGATAGAAATATTCGTTTATCCTTCCAGTCGTTCGAGCAACGCCGAAGTGGCCTCCAAAAATGGTATTATGGTAGAAAGTGAATACCCAGGTTGAACAATCGTTGCGGCAAATATATGTGGGACTTTCCTTTAGAATTCCTATGCATTAAAATTTCATTTTTCACAAAATAGCAATCACTGTTAGTTCGATTCTTGATGCTATCTAATATTTTCCTGCATTCTTCATCGTTTTCTTTGCTGTTCCTCAAGTTTAGTGAAAGCAACAGGTATTTCATCCACTAAATTCCAGAAGTAAGTTTGTTCATGTTTCGATTTATATTGTTCATTTGATTTATTATTTACATTGTAGGCATTTTCATTTCTAGGTTTAGAGTGTGTTTGTTTTTCAGTTTGCTTCGTGTGTTCTTCTCTCTTCTTATTTTTGTGTTCCTGTATTATAGTGTTCACTTCATCTAGGTTTGTTGTTTGGTTTTGAGTGATGTTTCCCTCTTCTTCAGCATGTTCACTGTATAGGCGTGATAGACAATCAGCTACTAAATTTTGTTCTGATTTTCTGTGTTCAACCTCATAATCTAGGACTAATAATCGTTGAATCCATCGGGATAAACGGCCTAATTTTCTTTTGTGAGACAAAATGAAAGCCAATGACTGATTATCAGTGACTAACTTGAATTTCTTAACTTCAAGGTATTGATGAAAGTGTTCCATGCCTAAAATCACACTTAGAGCTTCTTTTTCATATATAGAGTATCTGAGTTCTGCCTCGGTAAATTTGTGTGAATAATAACCTATCGGTAATAGCTGCTTCTCGTCATTCTCCTGCAATAACACAGAACCTGCCCCAGTACTTGACGCATCACATTCTAGCACAAAGGATTTTTCAAAATTTGCCAGTTGAAGTAACGGCGGGTTGCTAATTGCTAGTTTGAGCTTCTCGAAGGCGTTCTGGCATTCGGCAGTCCATTTGAATTTTACTCCTTTTTTTCTTCAGGTTAATGCAGCGGCACGCAAATATCCGCAAATTTCGGGATATAACGACTCCAGTAACCACACATGCCGACAAAGCGTCTGACCTGTTTCAGATTGTTCGGGATGGGGAAATGTTGTATAGCAGCAGTCCTATCTGGGTCTATTGTGATTGAATCATGTTTTATTCTATGGCCTAGAAAAGTTATTTCTTGACAAAAGAATTTGACCTTTTCTGGGTTGACGGTTAGGTTATTCTTGGATAATCTGTCGATTACTTCAGTTAAGTGGGATATATGGCTTTGTTTGTCTTTACTGTACACAACAATGTCATCCAAAAATTTTATGAGGTATACAAAGTTGATATCATGGAAAATTCCATCTAGGTAACTCGCTAACACACTACTACCTACTTGCAAACCAAAGCTTACTCGCTTATATTGATACTTGCCAAAAGTCGTACAAAAAGCAGTTAATGGACGGCTCTCTTCAGTCAAAGGGCATTGCAAGAAAGCTTTATTTAGATCTATCACCGCAGTAATATCTGGCTCCTTGCAGATGCTGATACAGATTGTTTAGGTCACCAATGGGATAGTCCATTTTCACAAGTTTTTTATTGAGTTCGGTGTAATTAATGACTAGGCGATCCTTTTTTGTTAAGAACGCTGGTGAAGAGTATGGACTGGTGGATGGTTCGATAATATCTTGCTGAAGTAGATCATCAATGATTGCTTTAACCTTTTTGATATTGGGTGGACTCAGAAAATATGGTCTTATACAAACAGGTGTGTTATCAGTCACTTGTAGTTTTACCTTAAGATTGAGTGCAGATCCAATTTTGTCGGTAAAAACATTCGGGTATTTACCTATTAATTGGTTTACCTCCTTTGTCATGTCCTCACAACCAATGAAAATTTGATTTATTTTAGGCTGACTTTGTTCTGAAGTCCTATCTAGGCTAATCTTATGCTCAGGTTTAAATTTAAAGTAGCATGTGTTTTCCTTTAAATTTATTATTAATCCTGTGTTCATAATAAAAGGAGTACCTAAGATCATGTCAAACTTGTTTTCAGTCATTACTAAAAATTCTTCGTTCCACGAGAAGTTATTAATTTTTATCTTAAACTTGCACTTGCCCAACACAGTTATTTCACTATCATTTGCGGCTAACATAGTGCCTCCCCAGTTTTCAATACCCTTAATCATTTTCAAATTCTTAAGTTGCTGATAAAGTTTGTGCGTGATAAAATTTTTACTTGCCCCAGTATCAATTAAGGTTGTACTACAATGTTTGCATTTATACAAGTTTGGATACAAGGTAAATTGTTATTAATTTTAACCTTTATTTTATTGTGTTTGACCTTTTTGAATTTGTTCCAATCCCTGACTAATCGTCTTAATTCAGCTTTATATTCTGGTGAATGAGGTTGTGTAGCAGTTAGGTTAGGTTTCGTAGGCTCATCGTCATCGGGAGCACTAGTGTTCTTGATATTAGGACCAGTAACTCCCTCGTCTATGAGTTTTTTTGGTTCCTGTAGCATTGTCTAGCAGTGTGACCTTTTCTATTGCAATTGTAACAGGTTCTGTTGTAATAAGCATCGTTGCGGTGGCTTTGATTTTGTGGAGCATTGTGACGTACGTTGGTTTGAGATACATTTCTGGTATGATGGATAGGGCTACGTGCTACGTTCGCAGTAACAGTTGAATTCTGTTGTGGCCGGTACATTTGAGGTTGTCCTTGACCACAATACATTTGTTCACGTAAGTAATCATTGTACTTAATATTGTTCAATTCGATACACAACTGATCTAGATCATTAAATGATCGAGGATTGTTCTGGAAGGTAATTTGGTTTCTGATGTCAGGTCTCAAGCCATTTTTAATGAAACATACCAAGTCAGGTTCGGATAATCCAGTTTTTAGAATCTGATTGTTTATTTTAATGTCATTTACATACAGTGACAGCGGTTCAGTAGGATTTTGTGGGCGATACACTAAGTCTTGTTTTAATTTTCCTTTAAAGTCACAGGAATGTAGGTTTCTATGATTGATTCATGTAATTTATCCATTGTAAATCCTACAGCTTTACATTGCAATATTTTTGTACTCAACGGTGGTTTAGTATGGCTAGGCAATATTTCATATAAATGCTGATCGGTGAGGTTAGTTTCATTTCTTATAGTTACTAAATCTCTCAAAAATGAAAGCAAGGGGTTTAATTCAAGTCCGTTGCATTCAGTGAATTTATTTAGATAACCTTCAACGGGGTTAGGCAACTTGTTGAAAATGCTCGCATTTTCATTAGGCTTAGGTAACTGATATATAGGCATGGTGTGTATTTGCGAGTGATTAGGATTTGTAGGCATATATAACATATTATTTTGCATGTTTGGGTTTTCATTTAGGTTAGTTTCAGTAGGCTCTTTAGGTTTTGTTGTATTTTCTTGATTTGTCTCTTCCGGTGTTGAAGTGTGATTTAGGTTAGGCCTATTTGATTTTGTCGGGCTAGTTAACTGTTCAACTAGGTTTTCTTCATCGATGATTGACTTATTTAAATCCTCTTCATATTGGTTCAGATCAGGTAAAGATACTTGGTTTTTGATTTCATCAAATTTATTTTGCAGTTCTAGTAACTTTACCTTCAATTTGTCTAACTTACCGGAATAGCTAGGATCTAATTTACATGCACTTAAATTAGTTATCCTAAAAAGCAGATGAGTACATTTAGCTTTCATTTTGGCTATGTACAGGTTGCTTGGTTGGGTGTCACATTGCTCTATGAGTAGCTGAAATTGATCTACCTTAGTTTCTATGGTTTGAAATTCAGTACTTAAGCCTATTTTCCCACTAAGATTGTTTACATCTGGTTGAACCTGTAAAATAGATCTGAGCTGTTTTCTGAGTGCTTCTACGTTGTCAAAGGTAGAATCTTCTCCTCTACTTAAAATTTCATACTTAAGTTCATCTTTACTTAAATAATTTAAATTGAATTTTTCCATTGTCGGAAATTACTGGACCTGTTATACACAGAATAATTTTGGCAGTTTATATGAATCACTTGCTGAAACAAACTAATTTTATGGCAGAAGTTATGTCACTTCTTAAAATTTTCTTGTAGGCTAGCAAAGTTAACTTGAGGTTAGCAAAGTTCACCACAATGTCTTGGTTTAAATAGGCGCAAGGGTTGAAATTAATAATAAAACAGCAGAGTCGCGCACTTCTATACGCTACCCAGTACCCCTGTATGGCCAATCACCGGAGAGTGGGTAGGCAAGATATAATTTAGAATTATTATTCTTCAACACCAAGCTAACAGCTAAGATGGTGTTTGCTGAGATAACCTATAATTGGGTGATTTCCCTCAGATGGTAGGATGCTGCACAAATTACTCCAATGCATGGTATTAACAAATTATAAATTTATTCTTCAAAATAATGAAAATCCTTTATAATCTTCCTTATAAATGATACCTAATATTACTATATCAGTAATTAAATGGCAACAGTCTTACTTGGTAAAATTCCTGTAATTTGACTGGCTTAAATAGGCTGTGATTCCCAATTCCTACGGACTATGACTGTTTCAAGTACAGTAGGCCTAATGCTTGAACTCGTCTGTAACAATTTCAAAAGAAATAATAACAGGTAAACTAAAGTAATACTAGTTTCACATAATTGGGGCAAACATAATTAATTTAAGGTGATTTTACAATTTATAAAATATTCTCAGAACATGTGCTTTTTCAATCCAAATGTAACATGAAAGTTGAGTATTTAATATTTGACATTTACAAAGTTATTAACTGACAGACAATCAAAAGAATATATATAATCATAGGTAAAAACATGGTAAACAAGATTATTAACAATACAATACCACATAAATCAATTTTCTTATTTTTAAAATGTTTTCTACTTACATTTTCACGAGTTTGTACAATTTTTAAGGGAATCAGCCAACTAAGAAAGATTTGAAGAAACAGCTCATTACAAAAATGACTTTAGTTAATTAACAGCTGTTCTCCAGTTCTGCCAACAAGGTGAAGTGTAATAACAGTCAAACTAGTTAGCCATTGATCATGATATTATATGTACATTATATATTCTGTGAATTAAAATAATTTAAATTTAATTAACATTTCCCTTACATCAGTATAACCCTTGTACACACTTTTACTTATCGTACACACTTGTACACCCTTGTACAAACTTGTACATCCTTGTACACACTTGTACAACCTTGTACAAACTTGTACAAACTTGTACATCCTTGTACACGATTTTACACCCTTGTACACACTTGTACAACCTTGTAAAAACTTGTACAACCTTGTACACACTTGTACACCCTTGTACACACTCGTACAACCTTGTACACACTTGTACAACCTTGTACACACTTGTACAACCTTGTACACACTTGTACAACCTTGTACACACTTGTACAACCTTGTACACACTTGTACAACCTTGTACACACTTGTACAACCTTGTACACACTTGTACAACCTTGTACACACTTGTACAACCTTGTACACACTTGTACAACCTTGTACACACTTGTACAACCTTGTACACACTTGTACAACCTTGTACACACTTGTACAACCTTGTACACTCTTGTACAACCTTGTACACACTTGTACAACCTTGTACAACCTTGTACACACTTGTACAACCATGTAAAAACTTGTACAACCTTGTACACACTTGTACACCCTTGTACACACTTGTACAAGCTTGTACACACTTGTGAAACCTTGTACACACTTGTACACCCTTGTACACACTTGTACAAGCTTGTACACACTTGTACAACCTTGTACACACTTGTACACCCTTGTACACACTTGTACAACCTTGTACAAACCTGTACACCCTTGTACACACTTGTACATGCTTGTACACACTTGTACAAGCTTGTATACACTTGTACACCTTTGTTCAAACTTGTGCACCCTTGTACACTTTTGTACACCCTTGTACACATTTGTACAACCTTGTACACTCTTGTACAACCTTGTACACACTTGTACAACCTTGTACACACTTGTACAACCTTGTACAACCTTGTACACACTTGTACAACCATGTAAAAACTTGTACAACCTTGTACACACTTGTACACCCTTGTACACACTTGTACAAGCTTGTACACACTTGTACAAGCTTGTACACACTTGTACAACCTTGTACACACTTGTACACCCTTGTACACACTTGTACAAGCTTGTACACACTTGTACAACCTTGTACACACTTGTACAACCTTGTACACACTTGTACAACCTTGTAAAACTTGTACACATTTGTACACACTTGTACTCCCTTGTACACACTTGTACAACCTTGTACAAACTTATACAATCTTGTACACACTTGTACAACCCAGTACACACTTGTACAATCTTGTACAAACTTGTACTCCCTTGTACAAACTTGTACATCCTTGTACACACTTGTACAACCTTGTACAAACTTGTACAAACTTGTACAAACTTGTACATCCTTGTACACGATTGTACACCCTTGTACACACTTGTACAACCTTGTACACACTTGTACAACCTGACACACAATTGTACAACCTTGTACACACTTGTACAGACTTGTACACACTTGTACAACCTTGGACACACTTGTACAACCTTGTACACACTTGTACAACCTTGTACACACTTGTACAACCTTGTACACACTTGTACAGCCTTGTACACAATTGTACAACCTTGTACACACTTGTACAACCTTGTACACACTTGTACAACCTTGTACACAATTGTACAGCCTTGTACACAATTGTACAACCTTGTACACACTTGTACAGCCTTGTACAAAATTGTACAGCCTTGTACACAATTGTACAACCTTGTACACACTTGTACAACCTTGTACACCCTTGTACAAACTTTTACACATCGTACACACTTGTACACCCTTGTACAAACTTGTACATCCTTGTACACACTTGTACAACCTTGTACACACTTGTACAACCTTGTACACACTTGTACAGCCTTGTACACAATTGTACAACCTTGTACACAGTTGTACAGCCTTGTACACAATTGTAAAACCTTGTACATACTTGTACAACCTTGTACACCCTTGTACAAACTTTTACACATCGTACACACTTGTACACCCTTGTACAAACTTGTACATCCTTGTACACACTTGTACAACCTTGTACACACTTGTACAACCTTGTACACACTTGTACAGCCTTGTACACAATTGTACAACCTTGTACACAGTTGTACAGCCTTGTACACAATTGTACAACCTTGTACACACTTGTACAACCTTGTACACACTTGTACAGCCTTGTACACACTTGAACAGCCTTGTACAAAATTGTACAGCCTTGTACACAATTGTACAACCTTGTACACACTTGTACAACCTTGTACACCCTTGTACAAACTTTTACACATCGTACACACTTGTACACCCTTGTACAAACTTGTACATCCTTGTACACACTTGTACAACCTTGTACACACTTGTACAACCTTGTACACACTTGTACAGCCTTGTACACAATTGTACAACCTTGTACACAGTTGTACAGCCTTGTACACAATTGTACAACCTTGTACACACTTGTACAACCTTGTACACCCTTGTACACACTTTTACTTATCGTACACACTTGTACACCCTTGTACAAACTTGTACATCCTTGTACACACATGTACAACCTTGTACAAACTTGTACAAACTTGTACATCCTTGTACACGATTTTACACCCTTGTACACACTTGTACAACCTTGTAAAAACTTGTACAACCTTGTACACACTTGTACAACCTTGTACACACTTGTACAACCTTGTACACAATTGTACAGCCTTGTACACAATTGTACAACCTTGTACACACTTGTACAGCCTTGTACACACTTGTACAGCCTTGTACAAAATTGTACAGCCTTGTACACAATTGTACAACCTTGTACACACTTGTACAACCTTGTACACCCTTGTACAAACTTTTACACATCGTACACACTTGTACACCCTTGTACAAACTTGTACATCCTTGTACACACTTGTACAACCTTGTACACACTTGTACAACCTTGTACACACTTGTACAGCCTTGTACACAATTGTACAACCTTGTACACAGTTGTACAGCCTTGTACACAATTGTACAACCTTGTACACACTTGTACAACCTTGTACACCCTTGTACACACTTTTACTTATCGTAAACACTTGTACACCCTTGTACAAACTTGTACATCCTTGTACACACTTGTACAACCTTGTACAAACTTGTACAAACTTGTACATCCTTGTACACGATTTTACACCCTTGTACACACTTGTACAACCTTGTAAAAACTTGTACAACCTTGTACACACTTGTACACCCTTGTACACACTTGTACAACCTTGTACACACTTGTACAACCTTGTACACACTTGTACAACCTTGTACACACTTGTACAACCTTGTACACACTTGTACAACCTTGTACACCCTTGTACACACTTTTACTTATCGTACACACTTGTACACCCTTGTACAAACTTGTACATCCTTGTACACACTTGTACAACCTTGTACAAACTTGTACAAACTTGTACATCCTTGTACACGATTTTACACCCTTGTACACACTTGTACAACCTTGTAAAAACTTGTACAACCTTGTACACACTTGTACACCCTTGTACACACTTGTACAACCTTGTACACACTTGTACAACCTTGTACACACTTGTACAACCTTGTACACACCTGTACAACCTTGTACACACTTGTACAACCTTGTACACACTTGTACAACCTTGTACACACTTGTACAACCTTGTACACACTTGTACAACCTTGTACACACTTGTACAACCTTGTACACACTTGTACAACCTTGTACACACTTGTACAACCTTGTACACACTTGTACAACCTTGTACACTCTTGTACAACCTTGTACACACTTGTACAACCTTGTACAACCTTGTACACACTTGTACAACCATGTAAAAACTTGTACAACCTTGTACACACTTGTACACCCTTGTACACACTTGTACAAGCTTGTACACACTTGTACAACCTTGTACACACTTGTACACCCTTGTACACACTTGTACAAGCTTGTACACACGGTGTAACGACCCAAAACCCGTCAAGGGGTAAAAAACCCGATTTTTTTTAAAAGTTTCATTTTAAATATTATAATTTTCTTCGTTCGGGGTAAGCCGCGCCCGCGTTGTCAGCGGCATCGTAGGGGCAAGGGTCCTACGTCATCGTAGAGGGGATGACGCTAGTTACCTACCCCGCCGCCAGGGGCGATGGCAAAGAAGGACCAGAAGAGCAGACCTCATGATCAGTCGTCCACCCGCTACCGAACCGTCAGTACGCTTGCTGTTTGGAGACAATCCAACAGACTATAACCTAAATTCTGGTCAATTAAAGATTTCCCCCGTTCCTGGTAGAATCCTAAGGCATCAGGTTAGTGTGCTACCGATTTTATTTTCGTTTAATCAAATTTTTAGAGAAGGTTTATTATTTTTATTTTGTTGTGCCGCAGTCGCGCGCACCCCGCACGCTTTTTCACGTACGAGCACACTGCCTTTTGTCTTTAACCAGCTACGGAAATCATTTAAGTTGCCAGAACGATATCCGTAGTGCTTATTCCGTTACCCCGGACCGTTCTACGTAAATTTGGTTTAAGAAACCCCGTACCGACTCTGGTGATCGACCGAGTCAAATTTTCCCGACACGTTTACTTTGGTGATTACCAAGTATAACGACCGAGTCTCGTTTTAGTTAAGTTTCTAATTAATTAGGTTATTCGCATTCATCATAGGTTATTCAAAATTCTAAATTTAACTTCCAATATTTTTCGAGTGGCTATGATGAGCACTTGTTGAAGGTAAGCTTAACATTGTAAGCATTATTGTTGTAATTAATATTCTGAGCCAATAAACTCGAAACGATAATTAATTAACGAACACGTTAGAGTCCTGGACTATCTCATAGTAGGCTAAGCTATCTGGTCAAATATAGGGTGTGACCTAATTTCTGGTGAGACGACAATCACGTACTTAAAATCTCAATTTTGTCTCTCAACCCGAAATTTCGTCATATCAAATGGCGCCCGAACAGGGACAGTCGATAATTAATTGTTTTGGCTCAGAATTTAATAAATATTACACATACGAACATTACCATAATCAGTGTTGTGTACGAGACGTTACAGTGGAATATTGGTTTTATACCGTAGAACTGGATACGATTAAACGTCAGTACTGTTGTTTAACGTACTACGTTTGTGTAATAGAATTACAGGATATTTATTGGAATTTAATTGAATTCGAACATAACCGTTTATACTTCGCACTTATTTATACCAGTGTTTATGGATTTCCTCTGATAATTTATTGTTATTCTTTTAAAATTATTTAAGTAGGAAATAGTTAACACTACCTTCCGATTTAATTCATAATATTCTGTAAGAATCGTTCTGCTTTAAGAAGGCTAGTCGACCTGTCAGTTCACTAGTGTTGCGCTTGCCTATTGTTCTCTGTATGAATGGGTAAGAGATAAGAGCGGCCCGATCAGCTGTTTGATAACGGTTTGTTATTGGAGTTTCCCCGTAGTTCTTTCAATTCTAGTGGGCTTATTTCTGACAATATTTACATCCATTGCATTGCGTAATATTTATAACGAAATTGACGCGCTTTAAATATTTGGGATCAGAACTGTTTTATAATAATATTGTTGATTAACATATTGTTATACTTCTGGTTGTCCTAATATTTAACAGCAATTAGAATACCCCAGTTTTATTGTATTGTAATACAATATTGTTACACACAGGAAATAACATTGTTTAATATAATAATACAGGATTATTATATTTTGGATTGAGCCTAATTACGACGGTTTACGTATACGTAAGTGATATAATAATATTGTTGGTTAACATATTATTGTATTGCTCAGTAACAATTAGTTCACAACGATCATTAGGCTAACGTATTATCGGAACTTTGTTTACTTTTTTCGATTGTAAACATTGATTGTAGGGGTATTGTATCTGTGGTTTAAATATTATACTGAACATTTGCGATTAGCGACGAGCCTTACGACAGTTACACAGTCTTTTACGTATTTGTTCGACAACAACCATTATCGTCGACTGTTGTATTTCCTAGTAATAATTTAAAAATGACACCTTGGGAATTATTTTTGCGCCTTTGGACTTATCTTTTCCCAATTATGTATGTGCTGACTCCAGATGAATCAGTTAAAAGGCCCTCGCGCAAAAACAATGACCCACCGCCAACCGCTACCGCTCCCGCCGTCACAACCACTCCCGCCGTCACAACCGCTCCCGCTGTTACTACCGCTCCCGCAGTTACCATCACACCCGCCGTTACCACCGCTCCCACCGTTACCACAGCTGCCGTTACCACTTCAACGTTTGTCGCTACAGCAACCACCGCTGCTACTGCTGTTACCATTCGTGGGTCTACGGAATCGTCCGTGCCGCGCACACCGTTTGACGATTCGCGCGTCGGGTGGATTTATAGACTGAGCAAAGAGGAGCTGCAGAACGAGATGAGTAAATACGGCCTTTCTACGGCAGGTACGGCTGAGGAACTTAGGAAGAGTTTTGTGGATTTTTGGCGATCGCCATTCTCCGCAATTACCCGTACCGAACCCTACCGGACCGTTGAACCTCCACGCACTCTTAATATCCCGCCGGCGAATTACGGGTTGGAATACGCGTCTAAGGACAAGTCAGGCGTACATACCGCCCTCGACGAACGTGACAGTGTACGGGAGATACTTGGGTTGTCACCGAATGCGGACTCTACGCTAGTGAGACGGGTCCTAGCCTCAATGGTGAATACCTTGAGGTCCAACGACGCGACTCCCACGGGACACTACGCGACCGACACGGTTCCCGCTCACGCCGCACCCCCTACCACGAATTATGCAGATCTGTGCTACGGTGCGGTACCACGTCCTAACGCCTCGGCAACTCGCGAGTTGCGCGATGCCGATCCATCGAGCCACGCAGGCCCCTCAGGCCGCCGTTCGCTAGACGGAGCCTCCATTTACAACGTCGTTCGTAAGTGGAACCTTCGTTTTGACGGTCGCAAAGACCCGGTATCGTTCCTGGAACGCTTGGAGGAGCTAATGGAGGCGTATTCCTTAACTCCAGACCAGGTCTTCAGGGCTCTGCCGGAACTGTTGACTAGCAACGCCTTGTTATGGTATCGTAATAACCGGGAAACGTGGGCCGATTTCCGAGATTTTCGTAGCCATTTCGAAATCCAATATCTACCACTCGGTTATCGCCGTAACTTGGACGAGGAGATTCGTAAGCGGACACAGGGTGACCAGGAGCCGTTCCGAGATTTCGTAGTCGCGTTAAGCACGCTAATTCGAAGGAGAGGGTCCATTTCGTCCCACGACAAAATCGACCTAATATATACGAACATGCGACCCGAATACAAGCTTATGGTTCGACGCCAGGACTGCTTGACTCTGACCGAACTGATTAAGCGTGCCGAGGAGTACGAGTCCTACGTTAGGGATAAGAGCACGTTTCGTCCTCCACCCCCTCCGGCTATCTCTCTCATTCCTGAAACCGCGTATCACGGGCGAAGGCGTTCTGAACGTCCGGTCGATAACGCCGCAGTCACTGCTGAGCCACCACGCGAACCGAGCTCCCGGACCTACCCGCAGCACCAGAGGTACGACCGCGCGCGGCAAGGACCGAGTTCGCGACCCAAGGCACAAACCCTATCCGTGCCCAACTCCCACACGAGTGTGAGAGGGGTGGCACTGGAGAAAACCGTCCACGTCAACAACCAGTACGTTTGCTGGAATTGTGACCGTACGGGACACTTGTTCCGCGACTGCCCCGAACCAAGAACATGGAAGTGTTTTTATTGCAAAACCAAAGGCGTCTCGACCGCAAAATGCAATTGTAAAGCGGGAAACGCACACAGGATTCAGCTAAGGAGGGGGAGGCTGAGTCCAAATCCCCGATCCGGACCACAACCCCCCAAGAATGGAGCGCGTGGCTCCAACGAATAAAAGATTTCCCTGTCTCGACCAATCACGATGTTGTTTCCCTCGATACAAGACCCTTCGTAACCGTAGAAATTTTCAGTCGACCGTTTAGGGCACTCGTGGATACCGGCGCTATGGTCAGCCTCATTGGTGACCGTCTCGCAACGTTTTTACAATCCCGAGGGGTCCCGCCTATAGACAGCGATGTCGATATAAGAATGGCGAATGGCATGCTGTCTCACATCACGACTGGATACCGAGTTCGCGGATTATTCGGCGGACTCGAATACGAATGGGACGCGTTGCATGTGACGGGATTGACTTGCGATTTAGTCTTAGGAATATCGCAAGTTAACGACCTCGGCTTGGTGCGATTTGAACTCACTGTAGGACGAGGTCCTGGAGAATGTTCCGGACCCACCGACGACGTAGCTGCAGTGAGTAGGCTGTCGGTTGATCAGAGCGTGCGACTAGAGACGTTTCTAGCTAACGAACTCGCGCTCTTCGATAAGGTCAGCGGCAAAACCCACCTTATAGAGCACGTGATAACTCTTAAGGAGGGTGCCGAACCGGTGAAACAGCGATCGTACCCACGTAATCCGGCAATGCAGGATATTATTAAGAAAGAAGTCGAGACCATGCTTGAGGATGGGGTTATCGAGCCTGCGAATAGCCCCTGGAGCTCTAACATCGTGATGGTTAAGAAATCTTCCGGCGGGCTGCGACCTTGTGTAGATTTGCGACGAGTTAACGAAGCCTCGGTGCGTGACGCATATCCTTTGCCCCGAATAAATTTTATCTTGGAGAAATTGAGGACGGCAAAGTTTATCAGCACACTCGACTTGAAGCAGGGCTATTGGCAAGTTCCTCTCTCGGAGAATAGTAGGCCAATCACTGCTTTTACCGTGCCTGGACTTGGTGTTTACCAGTTCACCGTGATGCCGTTTGGCCTCCATTCCGCTGGTGCTACGTTCCAACGACTCCTAGACCGAGTGATAGGCCCGGAACTTGAGCCCTACGCGTTCGCCTACCTCGACGATTTAGTTCTGGTATCTACTACTTTCGACAAACACCTTGACCTGCTACAGGAGGTATTCGGTAGGCTAAGAAACGCCGGATTACGACTAAACCCGGAGAAATGCAACTTCTGTAAGACGGAACTACGATACCTCGGACATATAGTGAATGATCAGGGCATAGGCACCGATCCCGAGAAGGTAGCTGCCATCAAACACTTCCCCCGACCTATCAACGTCAAAACCCTGCGGAGCTTCCTTGGTTTAGCCTCCTGGTATAGACGTTTCGTCCGTGATTTTGCCGCCACTTCTCGACCTTTGACTCAACTTTTATGCAAAGATTGTAAGTGGAATTGGGACACAGAGCAGGAGCGGGCTTTTGAATCTCTGAAAGACAAGCTCGTTACCGCACCGATACTTGCGTGCCCCGATTTCTCAAAAACATTCGTCTTGCAAGTTGACGCTTCCGATTATGGTCTAGGCGCGGCGCTCACTCAGGACAACGACAGGAAGGAAGCTGTAGTAGCGTATGCCAGTCGTCTTCTCACTAATCAGGAGAAGAACTACTCTACGACCGAGAAAGAGTGCCTGGCACTCGTATGGGCAGCGAAGAAGTTTAGGCCGTACCTCGAAGGTTACCGGTTCGTAGCCGTCACCGATCACGTGGCTCTCAAATGGTTGTTGCGACATCCCGAGCCAACCGGACGGCTAGCGCGCTGGATAATGGAGTTACAGCAACACGACTTCGAAGTTAAGTACCGCAAGGGGACCCTTAACCGTGTTGCTGATGCCTTATCCCGTCAACCGAACGTCCCGGTAACCCCCGATGTGAACGTCACGTCAGCCGAAGGTCGAGGCGGCACGGAAGCCTCTAGCGACGCCGCACCCTCTTCGCGTGACGACTGGGTAGCCGTCCTGTCGAGTAAAGTTAGGGCGAACCCTACAAAGTACCGGCATTACAACGTTCGAGGGGACAAACTTTACAAAACGAAGACCAATAAGGGCAACGGGGAATTGAGCTGGAAGTTATGTGTTCCAGAAGACCTGCAGGCTGAAGTTCTGCGCGAGACCCACGACCTGGCGATAGCCGGTCATCTCGGGGTCAAGAAAACCTTGGCGCGTGTGAACGAGAGATATTTTTGGCCTGGCTGGAGGAAATCCGTCAAGGCATACGTACGTTCCTGCCGAAAGTGTCAAGCACACAAGGTCCCTCAAGATAAGCCGGCCGGACAGATGTATTACCGTAACCCTAAGGGCCCGTGGCATGTTATTTCCACCGACTTGATGGGCCCGCTGCCTCGATCGAAGAGCGGAAACACTTTTATTCTGGCTTTCCAAGACGTATTTAGCAAGTGGACGGAGATGTGCCCTATCAGATCGGCTACCGCTAAGAACGTAGCGTCCAAGTTTAGGGAGCGAATTCTCCTGCGATACGGGTCTCCAGAAGTCTTACTTTGTGATAACGGGGTCCAGTTTGTGTCGAAAGTGTTTAGAGACTTGGCTGAGGATTGGCGCATCGAATTTCGCAACACGGCGCCTTACTCTCCTCAGTCGAACCCCATCGAGCGCCAGAATCGCGTGATCAAGACCATGGTGTCACAGTACGTGGGCGAAGACCATCGCACTTGGGACACGCATCTGCCTGAGTTCCAGTTCGCGTTGAACTCCGCGATTCATGACTCAACGGGTTACTCTCCGGCGGTCCTATTACTGGGCAGACAGCTGCGCCCACCGCGAGCCCTGGCGGATTCCCACCTGGGTCTAGCCGAAGCGTCCGTCGACGAGTCGTTGGAGGATATCCACGACCAGCGTCAAGCGCGGTTCCGCCATATCTACGACAAATGCCGTAAGAATCTGGAGGCAGCTTTCCGGCGACAGGCCAACTACTACAACCTACGACGCAGGCCCGCAAATTTTAACGTAGGTGACGTGGTGCTACGCAGAATGCGCACGCTCTCCTCGGCCGCTGATTCCATCGTAGGCAAGTTGGCACCGAAATTCCGAGGGCCATGTACAATACGAGGGCGGATTGGGGCAAATCTGTACTCCGTCTCAGATCCCTCCAGCAGATCTTACGTGACGGTCCACGCAAAAGATATGAAGCCGTTTGTCGAGCGCTAGAGTCAAGAAGAGTTTTTAGTTTCAGTTTTGTTTTGTTTACGCTCAAGTGAGCTTCGCGGCAGACGCCGACAATACCCTAGGTTTGGGTATTCTTTTTTCTTTTTTTCCGTTTTTCTTTTTTTTCTCTGCGAAGTAAGAAGGGGGTGTAACGACCCAAAACCCGTCAAGGGGTAAAAAACCCGATTTTTTTTAAAAGTTTCATTTTAAATATTATAATTTTCTTCGTTCGGGGTAAGCCGCGCCCGCGTTGTCAGCGGCATCGTAGGGGCAAGGGTCCTACGTCATCGTAGAGGGGATGACGCTAGTTACCTACCCCGCCGCCAGGGGCGATGGCAAAGAAGGACCAGAAGAGCAGACCTCATGATCAGTCGTCCACCCGCTACCGAACCGTCAGTACGCTTGCTGTTTGGAGACAATCCAACAGACTATAACCTAAATTCTGGTCAATTAAAGATTTCCCCCGTTCCTGGTAGAATCCTAAGGCATCAGGTTAGTGTGCTACCGATTTTATTTTCGTTTAATCAAATTTTTAGAGAAGGTTTATTATTTTTATTTTGTTGTGCCGCAGTCGCGCGCACCCCGCACGCTTTTTCACGTACGAGCACACTGCCTTTTGTCTTTAACCAGCTACGGAAATCATTTAAGTTGCCAGAACGATATCCGTAGTGCTTATTCCGTTACCCCGGACCGTTCTACGTAAATTTGGTTTAAGAAACCCCGTACCGACTCTGGTGATCGACCGAGTCAAATTTTCCCGACACGTTTACTTTGGTGATTACCAAGTATAACGACCGAGTCTCGTTTTAGTTAAGTTTCTAATTAATTAGGTTATTCGCATTCATCATAGGTTATTCAAAATTCTAAATTTAACTTCCAATATTTTTCGAGTGGCTATGATGAGCACTTGTTGAAGGTAAGCTTAACATTGTAAGCATTATTGTTGTAATTAATATTCTGAGCCAATAAACTCGAAACGATAATTAATTAACGAACACGTTAGAGTCCTGGACTATCTCATAGTAGGCTAAGCTATCTGGTCAAATATAGGGTGTGACCTAATTTCTGGTGAGACGACAATCACGTACTTAAAATCTCAATTTTGTCTCTCAACCCGAAATTTCGTCATAACTTGTACAACCTTGTACACACTTGTACACCCTTGTACACACTTGTACAACCTTGTACAAACCTGTACACCCTTGTACACACTTGTACATGCTTGTACACACTTGTACATGCTTGTACACACTTGTACAAGCTTGTATACACTTGTACACCTTTGTTCAAACTTGTGCACCCTTGTACACTTTTGTACACCCTTGTACACATTTGTACAACCTTGTACACTCTTGTACAACCTTGTACACACTTGTACAACCTTGTACACACTTGTACAACCTTGTACAACCTTGTACACACTTGTACAACCATGTAAAAACTTGTACAACCTTGTACACACTTGTACACCCTTGTACACACTTGTACAAGCTTGTGCACACTTGTACAACCTTGTACACACTTGTACACCCTTGTACACACTTGTACAAGCTTGTACACACTTGTACAACCTTGTACACACTTGTACAACCTTGTACACACTTGTACAACCTTGTAAAACTTGTACACATTTGTACACACTTGTACTCCCTTGTACACACTTGTACAACCTTGTACAAACTTATACAATCTTGTACACACTTGTACAACCCAGTACACACTTGTACAATCTTGTACAAACTTGCACTCCCTTGTACAAACTTGTACATCCTTGTACACACTTGTACAACCTTGTACAAACTTGTACAAACTTGTACAAACTTGTACATCGTTGTACAAACTTGTACAAACTTGTACATCCTTGTACACGATTGTACACCCTTGTACACACTTGTACAACCTTGTACACACTTGTACAACCTGACACACAATTGTACAACCTTGTACACACTTGTACAGACTTGTACACACTTGTACAACCTTGGACACACTTGTACAACCTTGTACACACTTGTACAACCTTGTACACACTTGTACAACCTTGTACACACTTGTACAGCCTTGTACACAATTGTACAACCTTGTACACACTTGTACAACCTTGTACACACTTGTACAACCTTGTACACAATTGTACAGCCTTGTACACAATTGTATAACCTTGTACACACTTGTACAGCCTTGTACAAAATTGTACAGCCTTGTACACAATTGTACAACCTTGTACACACTTGTACAACGTTGTACACCCTTGTACAAACTTTTACACATCGTACACACTTGTACACCCTTGTACAAACTTGTACAACCTTGTACACACTTGTACAACCTTGTACACACTTGTACAACCTTGTACACACTTGTACAGCCTTGTACACAATTGTACAACCTTGTACACAGTTGTACAGCCTTGTACACAATTGTACAACCTTGTACATACTTGTACAACCTTGTACACCCTTGTACAAACTTTTACACATCGTACACACTTGTACACCCTTGTACAAACTTGTACATCCTTGTACACACTTGTACATCCTTGTACACACTTGTACAACCTTGTACACACTTGTACAACCTTGTACACACTTGTACAGCCTTGTACACAATTGTACAACCTTGTACACAGTTGTACAGCCTTGTACACAATTGTACAACCTTGTACACACTTGTACAACCTTGTACACACTTGTACAGCCTTGTACACACTTGTACAGCCTTGTACACACTTGTACAGCCTTGTACAAAATTGTACAGCCTTGTACACGATTGTACAACCTTGTACACACTTGTACAACCTTGTACACCCTTGTACAAACTTTTACACATCGTACACACTTGTACACCCTTGTACAAACTTGTACATCCTTGTACACACTTGTACAACCTTGTACACACTTGTACAACCTTGTACACACTTGTACAGCCTTGTACACAATTGTACAACCTTGTACACAGTTGTACAGCCTTGTACACAATTGTACAACCTTGTACACACTTGTACAACCTTGTACACCCTTGTACACACTTTTACTTATCGTACACACTTGTACACCCTTGTACAAACTTGTACATCCTTGTACACACTTGTACAACCTTGTACAAACTTGTACAAACTTGTACATCCTTGTACACGATTTTACACCCTTGTACACACTTGTACAACCTTGTAAAAACTTGTACAACCTTGTACACACTTGTACAACCTTGTACACACTTGTACAACCTTGTACACACTTGTACAACCTTGTACACACTTGTACAACCTTGTACACACTTGTACAGCCTTGTACACAATTGTACAACCTTGTACACACTTGTACAACCTTGTACACACTTGTACAACCTTGTACACAATTGTACAGCCTTGTACACAATTGTACAACCTTGTACACACTTGTACAGCCTTGTACACACTTGTACAGCCTTGTACAAAATTGTACAGCCTTGTACACAATTGTACAACCTTGTACACACTTGTACAACCTTGTACACCCTTGTACAAACTTTTACACATCGTACACACTTGTACACCCTTGTACAAACTTGTACATCCTTGTACACACTTGTACAACCTTGTACACACTTGTACAACCTTGTACACACTTGTACAGCCTTGTACACAATTGTACAACCTTGTACACAGTTGTACAGCCTTGTACACAATTGTACAACCTTGTACACACTTGTACAACCTTGTACACCCTTGTACACACTTTTACTTATCGTAAACACTTGTACACCCTTGTACAAACTTGTACATTCTTGTACACACTTGTACAACCTTGTACAAACTTGTACAAACTTGTACATCCTTGTACACGATTTTACACCCTTGTACACACTTGTACAACCTTGTAAAAACTTGTACAACCTTGTACACACTTGTACACCCTTGTACACACTTGTACAACCTTGTACACACTTGTTCAACCTTGTACACACTTGTACAACCTTTTACACACTTGTACAACCTTGTACACACTTGTACAACCTTGTACACACTTGTACAACCTTGTACACACTTGTAAAACCTTGTACACTCTTGTACAACCTTGTACACACTTGTACAACCTTGTACACACTTGTACAACCTTGTACAACCTTGTACACACTTGTACAACCATGTAAAAACTTGTTCAACCTTGTACACACTTGTACACCCTTGTACACACTTGTACAAGCTTGTACACACTTGTACAACCTTGTACACACTTGTACACCCTTGTACACACTTGTACAAGCTTGTACACACTTGTACAACCTTGTACACACTTGTACACCCTTGTACACACTTGTACAACCTTGTACAAACCTGTACACCCTTGTACACACTTGTACATGCTTGTACACACTTGTACAAGCTTGTATACACTTGTACACCTTTGTTCAAACTTGTGCACCCTTGTACACTTTTGTACACCCTTGTACACATTTGTACAACCTTGTACAAACTTGTACACACTTGTACAAACTTGTACACACTTGTACAACCTTGTACAAACTTGTACAACCTTGTACACACTTGTACAAGCTTGTACACACTTGTACAAGTTGTACACACTTGTACAACCTTGTACACACTTGTACAACCTTGTACACACTTGTACAACCTTGTACACATTTGTACAACCTTGTACACAATTGTAAAACCTTGTACACACTTGTACAACCTTTTACAAACTTGTACACACCTGTACAAACTTTTACATCCTTGTACACATTTGTACACTCTTGTACACACTTGTACAACCTTGTACAACCTTGTACAAACCTGTACACCCTTGTACAAACTTGTACAAGCTTGTACACGATTGTACACCCTTGTACACACTTGTGCACCCTTGTACAAACTTGTACATCCTTGTACACACTTGTACAACCTTGTACAAACTTGTACAAACTTGTACAAACTTGTACAAACTTGTACATCCTTGTACACGATTGTACACCCTTGTACACACTTGTACAACCTTGTACACACTTGTACAACCTGATACACAATTGTACAACCTTGTACACACTTGTACAACCTTGTACACACTTGTACAACCTTGTACACACTTGTACAACCTTGTACACACTTGTACAACCTTGTACACACTTGTACAACCTTGTACACACTTGTACAGCCTTGTACACAATTGTACAACCTTGTACACACTTGTACAACCTTGTACACACTTGTACAACCTTGTACACAATTGTACAGCCTTGTACACACTTGTACAACCTTGTACACGCTTGTACAGCCTTGTACAAAATTGTACAACCTTGTACACACTTGTACAGCCTTGTACACAATTGTACAACCTTGTACACACTTGTACAACCTTGTACACCCTTGTACAAAATTTTACACATCGTACACACTTGTACACCCTTGTACAAACTTGTACATCCTTGTACACACTTGTACAACCTTGTACACACTTGTACAATCTTGTACACACTTGTACAGCCTTGTACACAATTGTACAACCTTGTACACACTTGTACAGCCTTGTACACAATTGTACAACCTTGTACACACTTGTACAACCTTGTACACCCTTGTACACACTTTTACTTATCGTACACATTTGTACAACCTTGTACAAACTTGTACACACTTGTACAAACTTGTACACACTTGTACAACCTTGTACAAACTTGTACAACCTTGTACACACTTGTACAAGCTTGTACACACTTGTACAAGTTGTACACACTTGTACAACCTTGTACACACTTGTACAACCTTGTACACACTTGTACAACCTTGTACACAATTGTAAAACCTTGTACACACTTGTACAACCTTGTACAAACTTGTACAAACTTGTACAAACTTTTACATCCTTGTACACATTTGTACACCCTTGTACACACTTGTACAACCTTGTACAACCTTGTACAAACCTGTACACCCTTGTACACACTTGTACAAGCTTGTACACGATTGTACACCCTTGTACACACTTGTGCACCCTTGTACAAACTTGTACATCCTTGTACACACTTGTACAACCTTGTACAAACTTGTACAAACTTGTACAAACTTGTACAAACTTGTACATCCTTGTACACGATTGTACACCCTTGTACACACTTGTAAAACCTTGTACACACTTGTACAACCTGATACACAATTGTACAACCTTGTACACACTTGTACAACCTTGTACACACTTGTACAACCTTGTACACACTTGTACAACCTTGTACACACTTGTACAACCTTGTACACACTTGTACAACCTTGTACACACTTGTACAGCCTTGTACACAATTGTACAACCTTGTACACACTTGTACAACCTTGTACACACTTGTACAACCTTGTACACAATTGTACAGCCTTGTACACACTTGTACAACCTTGTACACACTTGTACAGCCTTGTACACAATTGTACAACCTTGTACACACTTGTACAACCTTGTACACCCTTGTACAAACTTTTACACATCGTACACACTTGTACACCCTTGTACAAACTTGTACAACCTTGTACACACTTGTACAACCTTGTACACAATTGTACAGCCTTGTACACACTTGTACAGACTTGTACACACTTGTACAGCCTTGTACAAAATTGTACAACCTTGTACACACTTGTACAGCCTTGTACACAATTGTACAACCTTGTACACACTTGTACAACCTTGTACACCCTTGTACAAACTTTTACACATCGTACACACTTGTACACCCTTGTACAAACTTGTACATCCTTGTACACACTTGTACAACCTTGTACACACTTGTACAATCTTGTACACACTTGTACAGCCTTGTACACAATTGTACAACCTTGTACACACTTGTACAGCCTTGTACACAATTGTACAACCTTGTACACACTTGTACAACCTTGTACACCTTTGTACACACTTTTACTTATCGTACACATTTGTACAACCTTGTACAAACTTGTACACACTTGTACAACCTTGTACAAACTTGTACAACCTTGTACACACTTGTACAAGCTTGTACACACTTGTACAAGTTGTACACACTTGTACAACCTTGTACACACTTGTACAACCTTGTACACACTTGTACAACCTTGTACACAATTGTAAAACCTTGTACACACTTGTACAACCTTGTACAAACTTGTACACACTTGTACAAACTTTTACATCCTTGTACACATTTGTACACCCTTGTACACACTTGTACAACCTTGTTCAACCTTGTACAAACCTGTACACCCTTGTACACACTTGTACAAGCTTGTACACGATTGTACAGCCTTGTACACACTTGTGCACCCTTGTACAAACTTGTACATCCTTGTACACACTTGTACAACCTTGTACAAACTTGTACAAACTTGTACAAACTTGTACAAACTTGTACAAACTTGTACAAACTTGTATATCCTTGTACACGATTGTACACCCTTGTACACACTTGTACAACCTTGTACACACTTGTACAACCTGATACACAATTGTACAACCTTGTACACACTTGTACAACCTTGTACACACTTGTACAACCTTGTACACACTTGTACAACCTTGTACACACTTGTACAGCCTTGTACACAATTGTACAACCTTGTACACACTTGTACAACCTTGTACACACTTGTACAACCTTGTACACAATTGTACAGCCTTGTACACACTTGTACAACCTTGTACACACTTGTACAGCCTTGTACAAAATTGTACAACCTTGTACACACTTGTACAGCCTTGTACACAATTGTACAACCTTGTACACACTTGTACAACCTTGTACACCCTTGTACAAACTTTTACACATCGTACACACTTGTACACCCTTGTACAAACTTGTACATCCTTGTACAAACTTGTACAACCTTGTACACACTTGTACAATCTTGTACACACTTGTACAGCCTTGTACACACTTGTACAACCTTGTACACCCTTGTACAAACTTTTACACATCGTACACACTTGTACACCCTTGTACAAACTTGTACATCCTTGTACACACTTGTACAACCTTGTACACACTTGTACAATCTTGTACACACTTGTACAGCCTTGTACACAATTGTACAACCTTGTACACACTTGTACAGCCTTGTACACAATTGTACAACCTTGTACACACTTGTACAACCTTGTACACCCTTGTACACACTTTTACTTATCGTACACACTTGTACACCCTTGTACAAACTTGTACATCCTTGTACACACTTGTACAACCTTGTACAAACTTGTACAAACTTTTACATCCTTGTACACGATTTTACACCCTTGTACACACTTGTACAACCTTGTAAAAACTTGTACAACCTTGTACACACTTGTACACCCTTGTACACACTTGTACAAGCTTGTACACACTTGTACAACCTTGTACACACTTGTACACCCTTGTACACACATGTATAACCTTGTACACAACTTGTACAACCTTGTACACACTTGTACAACCTTGTAAAACTTGTACACCCTTGTACAAACTTGTACACCCCTGTACACACTTGTACACATTTGTACACACTTGTACACCCTTATACACACTTGTACAACCTTGTACAAACCTATACAATCTTGTACACACTTGTACAACCCAGTACACAACTTGTACAACCTTGTACACACTTGTACAACCTTGTAAAACTTGTACACCCTTGTACAAACTTTTACACCCCTGTACACACTTGTACACATTTGTACACACTTGTACACCCTTGTACACACTTGTACAACCTTGTACAAACTTATACAATCTTGTACACACTTGTACAACCCAGTACACACTTGTACAATCTTGTACAAACTTGTACATCCTTGTACACGATTGTACACCCTTGTACACACTTGTACAACCTTGTACACACTTGTACAACCTTGTACACAATTGTACAACCTTGTACACACTTGTACAACCTTGTACACAATTGTACAACCTTGTACACACTTGTACAACCTTGTACACACTTGCACAACTTTGTACACACTTGTACAGTCTTGTACACAATTGTATAACCTTGTACACACTTGTACAACCTTGTACACACTTGTACAACCTTGTACACAATTGTACAGCCTTGTACACACTTGTACAACCTTGTACACACTTGTACAGCCTTGTACACAATTGTACAACCTTGTACACACTTGTACAACCTTGTACACACTTGTACAACCTTGTACACAATTGTACAGCCTTGTACACACTTGTACAACCTTGTACACACTTGTACAACCTTGTAAAAACTTGTACACCCTTGTACACACTTGTACAACCTTGTACAACCTTGTACACACTTGTACAGCCTTGTACACAATTGTAAAACCTTGTACACACTTGTACAACCTTGTACACAATTGTACAACCTCGTACACACTTGTACAACTTTGTACACACTTGTACAACCTTGTACACACTTGTACAACCTTGTACACACTTGTACAACCTTGTACACACTTGTACAACCTTGTACACACTTGTACAACCTTTTACACACTTGTACAGCCTTGTACACAATTGTACAACCTTGTACACACTTGTACAGCCTTGTACACAATTGTACAACCTTGTACACACTTGTACAACCTTGTACACTCTTGTACACACTTTTGCTTATCGTACACACTTGTACACCCTTGTAAAAACTTGTACATCCTTGTACACACTTGTACAACCTTGTACAAACTTGTACAAACTTGTACATCCTTGTACACGATTTTACACCCTTGTACACACTTGTAAAACCTTGTAAAAACTTGTACAACCTTGTACACACTTGTACACCCTTGTACACACTTGTACAAGCTTGTACACACTTGTACAAGCTTGTACACACTTGTACAACCTTGTACACACTTGTACAACCTTGTACACACTTGTACAACCTTGTACACACTTGTACAACCTTGTACACACTTGTACAACCTTGTACACACTTGTACAACCTTGTACACACTTGTACAAATCTTGTACACAATTGTACAATCTTGTACACAATTGTACAACCTTGTACACACTTGTAAAACCTTGTACACACTTGTACAACCTTGTACACACTTGTACAACCTTGTACACAATTGTACAACCTTGTACACACTTGTACAACCTTGTACACACTTGTACAACCTTGAACACACTTGTACAGCCTTGTACACAATTGTACAACCTTGTACACACTTGTACAACCTTGTACACACTTGTACAACCTTGTACACAATTGTACAGCCTTGTACACACTTGTACAACCTTGTACACACTTGTACAGCCTTGTACACAATTGTACAACCTTGTACACACTTGTACAACCTTGTACACACTTGTACAACCTTGTACACCTTTGTACACACTTTTACTTATCGTACACATTTGTACAACCTTGTACAAACTTGTACACAACTTGTACAACCTTGTACAAACTTGTACAACCTTGTACACACTTGTACAAGCTTGTACACACTTGTACAAGTTTTACACACTTGTACAACCTTGTACACACTTGTACAACCTTGTACACACTTGTACAACCTTGTACACAATTGTAAAACCTTGTACACACTTGTACAACCTTGTACAAACTTGTACACACTTGTACAAACTTTTACATCCTTGTACACATTTGTACACCCTTGTACACACTTGTACAACCTTGTTCAACCTTGTACAAACCTGTACACCCTTGTACACACTTGTACAAGCTTGTACACGATTGTACAGCCTTGTACACACTTGTGCACCCTTGTACAAACTTGTACATCCTTGTACACACTTGTACAACCTTGTACAAACTTGTACAAACTTGTACAAACTTGTACAAACTTGTACAAACTTGTACAAACTTGTATATCCTTGTACACGATTGTACACCCTTGTACACACTTGTACAACCTTGTACACACTTGTACAACCTGATACACAATTGTACAACCTTGTACACACTTGTACAACCTTGTACACACTTGTACAACCTTGTACACACTTGTACAACCTTGTATACACTTGTACAGCCTTGTACACAATTGTACAACCTTGTACACACTTGTACAACCTTGTACACACTTGTACAACCTTGTACACAATTGTACAGCCTTGTACACACTTGTACAACCTTGTACACACTTGTACAGCCTTGTACAAAATTGTACAACCTTGTACACACTTGTACAGCCTTGTACACAATTGTACAACCTTGTACACACTTGTACAACCTTGTACACCCTTGTACAAACTTTTACACATCGTACACACTTGTACACCCCTTGTACAAA
>NW_026543403.1:0-30932 GCF_028750875.1 Macrosteles quadrilineatus
ATTTGGTATACTTGTCGTATAATAGGATCTCACGGCTGAGATTGAAAACGACAACAGCTTTTGAATCTCATTTTATATAGGACCACCAATAGGTTCTCAACTGCACAAAAATGGTGCCGATTGCATCATTCGGTGCTCATGTTTTCACTAGAGGATTTGTATGAAGATGCAGTATTTCGATCTCAATGTATACTGACACGCCATTTGAAACTCATTGTTTTCATGTTGATTTGTACGTGTCTTTTGAGTTGAGTCGTTCCGTGTTTAGTGACGTCACTTGTCTTGGGATCATGTGATCATGGAATGTTCTAGAAACATTACCATAAAAGGAAATGCCACGTGATAGGTCACGTGATCATCTTGGAACGTTCGAGAACATTACCATATATGGTCATGTGTTTCGACGATTGTGCAACAGCCCGGTCTTGCGTCAGACTTCTCTGAGAGGTGGTTGTGAGAGGTGCTATTTTTCGAGTCTTTGAAATTGTGTAGTGCGTGAAAAGTAAGTTTTCAACCATTTATAAGTGTGACGAGGATTTGCGGTGATGGCTAGTGTCAGTGCTACGAAGCGATCGTTTCCTAGTGACAACGAGAGTGATGACGACAGCCTTCCTACACCACCGAAGCGTCGTTGGTTCCAACGTTATAAAGACGATATTGAGGAACAACAAGGTGCTAGGGAAGAACACCGTTTGGATGTTGCCTCGGTCTCTGACGGAGAACATCATGTGTCACCGGTTGTTCAAAGTGCTACCAAGCGGTCGTTTCCTACTGACAACGACAGCGATAACGAGACCCGTCCTACATCACCGAAGCGTCGTCGAGCCCAACATAGTGAGTTGGATATTTCGGAACAACTACAAGGTGCTAGTGAGATGATGGACATTCAAGAGCAGGAAGAAGATGTTTCGGATGTCGTGCAGGTTCTACCTGTCAGGAGAGTCGATACAAAAACATTAAAATTCTGTGATGTATGTCACCTCAGTATTACTAGGAAAAACTGGGCCCGTCATACTGGGAGTAGAGCTCATCAAGCGGCGTGGATACAAAAACAGCAACTAAACCAACCATCCGTCATAGTTCAACCATCCATCATAGTTCAGCCATCCATCATAGTGCAAGTCCCACGTAAGCCTCCGCCACCACCTAATCTTGAAATCATCCAATCTAAAACGGCGTTCAGAGGTCGAATGAAGACGTTTGAGATCAATAATGTCAAAGTAAATGGTTACAAAAGTGTTGAAACTTTTATCGAAGATTCCAAAAAACTTATAATTGAAAAGGTTCGTGATGAGGGAACTTCATTGAAAATCCAACTTATCCTTAAGGCAAAGTTCGCTAAAGGGATTACGGAAAAAGTCGAATCTGATTTTGAATTCAAAACGAAAAACATCATCATTTACGAAGATTCTAATCTATCAGATTTGTTAAATGAGGCAAAACAAAAACTATTGACTGAGATGGAAAGTTTTAATCACAAAGGCTCCAATTGGAACATGAAAACGATTGAATGTCTTTTTTTACATATCAACCGACTTAAGCCTTTGAAAGGGTCTAGTTACATAGCCCTGCCAGAAAAAATTCGCTTGAAACGTGCTGTTGTAAACATAAAAAACAATGATCAGCGTTGTTTCATGTGGTGTTGTCTAGCAGCACTCCACCCTTCAAACGTACACCCGGAGCGGATCGACAGCTACACTGCTTACGTAGATGGATTTCTCAAGTTATTTGATGGGATAGATTTTCCAGTCAAACTGACTGATGTAAAAAAATTTGAAAAGCGTGCAGGATTATCGATCAATGTACACGGTCTTGAAGAAAATAGTGATGTTTTTCCCTTGTGTGTAACAGATGAAGAAAAGCCCGTGCATGTAGACCTGTTGTTGGTTAAAGATGGAACGAACTCACACTACTGTCTAATCAAAAACCTATCTCGTTTAGTTCGCAGTCAAGCTACAAAACATAAAGGAAAATGCTATATATGCAGACGTTGTCTTCAGCACTTTTATAACGAAGACAATTTGAAGACACATATGGAGGACTGCTCTAGACATGATGCTCTAAAAATAAAGCTCCCTACCGCTGGAAAAAATGACAAAATAAGATTTACAGAACACAATAAATCAATGAAAGTTCCTTATGTCATTTATGCCGATCTGGAGAGCATGCTCCTCCCGATTTCTACTTGTGAACCATCGGGAGTTGATGAAAACGGTGCTAAGAGATCGTACACATACAGCTATCAGAAACACGAAGCTATAAGTTTCTGTTACTATATCTCTGGCAGTGAAAAGCCTCCAACGACATATTTCGGGGAAGATGCTGGACGAAAGTTTGTCGAGGCGTTGAAAAAGGAGGCCGTAGAGATAAAACAAATCTACGAAAAGATCATTCCAATGACACCATTGGAGGAAGAAGAGATACGTAGACATAAAGAAGCGGTAACCTGTCACATCTGTCAGGAACCTCTCAATGAAACCGACAAAGTGAGGGATCACGACCACCTCACCGGTTTGTATCGAGGCCCTGCCCATTCCAAATGTAACTTATTGTTTACTAAACCCAAATTTATTCCTGTTTTCTTGCACAACCTTTCTGGCTACGACATACATCAGTTCATCAAAGAAATAGGACGACAAGGTGAGAAACTCAAAGTGATTCCCCAAAACGATGAGCGATACATATCATTCACCGTTCAAGTTAGGGGAGGGTTGGAACTGAGATTTTTGGACTCTTTCAAGTTTTTAAGTGCAAGTTTAGACCAATTGATTAACAATTTAACTACAGATCAGTTTTAGCATACAAAGAGATTTGTCAAATCATCACAGATAGAGTTGGTAACAAGAAAAGGGGTTTATCCCTATGACTTTATGGATAACATAACAAAATATGATATGACAACTCTGCCGGAACTTCATGATTTCAAAAACAAATTAAATAAGTGTGATGTATCAGAATCAGATTATGAGCATGCTCAAAAGGTTTGGAATGAGTTCAACATCAAAGATATGAGAGAGTACACATTGTTTTACAACAAGATTGACGTCCTCCAGTTGGCAGACGTTATGGACAACTTCAGGCACGTTTGCCTTCAAACATATAGTCTCGACCCAGCGTGGTACTTCACAGCTCCCGGATTAGCCTGGTCGGCGATGCTGAAACTCACTGATGTAGAGCTCCAGTTACTAACCGACCTCGATATGATTCTAATGGTTGAAAAAGGAATTCGTGGAGGTGTTTCGCAGTGTTGCTTGAGACAAGCTCGAGCCAACAACAAGTATATGAGTCAAGGCTTCGATGAGAACAAAGAACCTAGCTACCTGGTGTACTTAGATGCGAATAACCTATATGCTTGGGCTATGTCACAGGCAATGCCATTCGGTGACTTTAGATGGCGAAAAGATACTGAAATAAATGTTTTAGACATCAGTGATGACGCAGCCACCGGCTACATTCTCGAAGTTGACCTCGAGTATCCCGAAGAAATTCATGACCACCATGCAGACTTTCCACTCGCACCTCACCACATGATTCCACCTGGGTCAAAAATATCCAAACTGGTCACCACTTTGTACGACCGATCTAGATACGTTGTACACTACAGAAATTTAAAACAGTATCTCAACCTCGGAATGAAACTAAAAAATATACATCGGGTTCTTGAGTTTTCTCAAAAACCGTGGATGAAACCATACATCGATTTAAACACTAACATGAGGACCAAGGCAAAAAATAAATTCGAAATTGACTTCTACAAGCTTATGAATAACGCGGTATTTGGGAAAACTATGGAAAACCTTCGGAATAGAGTGGACGTTCGTCTGGTAACCGACGAACGACAGGCGGATAAATTCATTGCCAAACCTACATTCAAGAGTAGGAAAATATTTACGGACCATCTTGCAGCTGTGCACATGACCAAAACATCACTTCTTTTCAACAAACCGATTTACGTGGGGGCGGCTATTCTAGATGTGTCGAAAACCCTTATATACCGTTTCCACTATCAAGTGATGAAGAGCAGATATGGTGATCGGGTCATACTCGCCTATACTGATACCGACTCACTGATTTACATCATATATACAGAAGACTGGTACATGGACATGAAAGAAATGATTGACGAGTTCGACACGAGTGCATATCAAAGTGCCAACCCTTTTGGTATGCCACGAGTAAACAAAAAGGTTCTCGGAAAAATGAAAGATGAGCTGGAAGGTCTGATCATGGTTGAATACGTTGGTCTGAAGTCAAAAATGTATGCCACTGACGTAGAGGAAGGTTTGAATTGTATAAAAACATCTAAAAAGGCTAAAGGAATCAAGAAATCAGTGGTGGAAAATGAAATCACAATAGATGACTATCGCAGATGTTTGAAGACTCTCGAAGATGTGTACAGACAAATCAACAGCATCCGAAGCCACCTGCACGATGTTTATAGTATGACACAATTCAAGAAATCACTTTCGCCAAAGGACGACAAACGGTGTGTTCTTCGAGATGGAATAAAGACGCTACCCTGGGGACATAGAAGAATTCCTACTGAATGTACATAAAAAAATGTAAAAAAACTATTCCTGTAAAATATATTTTTTTCGTGTTTTACACTGTTGTTATTTATTGTCCTGGTGTGCACAAGGTTTTTTGTAGCTCTTTCTCATAAAAAGATCCAATTATTTCTTCACCACTTTTATCTTTGATTCTATAGGTTATTGGAAAGGTGTCTTGCACTTTGGATATAGTAAATATCTCTCTAGTCCAATTGCGACTGTATTTATCGGCAAACGTATCTTTTTTTGTCACAATCCTCACTCTGTCTCCTAGTTGAAATTTTATTTTTCTAGGTGTGTGAGGAATATTGGAGAACCTCTCAAGCAATCTAGGTACGTCCGCATTAGTAACCTCTGCAGGTTTCATACGAATCGTACGATGGACACTGTTGTTGTACTGATGTAGCAGGTCTTGAACTATGTCCAACCACCGAAAACAATTTCGGGTCTCAAATATGACTTTCATTTTTTCATTCAACGTACGATTGAACCTCTCAACGATTGCACTCTTTTCCTCATTTTCAGTATGATACATTTTTATGTTGTACGATTGCAAAACTGACTTAAAATCACGGTTAAGAAATTCTTTGCCCTTATCGGTGTGTAACAGTCTGGGAGCGGTGTGACCGTTGACGTCAATTGCTCGCTTCAATATGAGCATAAACGATTCCGCTACTTCTGCACCCCGTTTGGTCATCAACGGCTCTGACCAGGCAAATTTTGAAAAGGTATCAATCACATTCAACATATAATTATAGCCATCATTCTCACTGGCATACTTTCTCATGACAACCAGATCTGCGGCCCACAGATCGTCTATAACTAGGGTAACAATACGTCGTCGAGGAAAGTGCTTGATCACTGGTCTATGTACTTCCTTGGCGGCCATACTGGGCTTAGGAACTTTGACGAAGGCGCCTTTACGCTGACCGCAAATATTGCATGTCGTATTTAAACGCCATTTGTTGTTAACGGTTTTGACATACTCCCCACTGTCTTGAGACGTGGTTTTCCTTTTGCATTTCATACAGTAGATTTCCATTGGCTCTTATATAAGTGGGAAACACTTAAAAATGAGTGAACTGCACAGACACAGAATTCACTTGTCCGACGGTCAGAAGCGTAAGCTACGCATCGCGTTTAAAAAGCGTAGAACTGCTATAATTGGTTTAACTAATGATAGCCTCTCACGTGGAGCGGATCATATACTGCTTAACGAAGCACAACACAAGGCTGTTGAAAAAGCTATCCGGAACAAAACCTGTCTACGTCTGGCTGTGAGCTACTACCAGCTTTTGAAAAACAAAGAGGGTGGTCTTTTGAAAGAGATGTTGGAAATGGTTGAATCAAAGGTGCCATATGGAAAACGTTTCATATCTCCATTGATACGACATCAGGTGGCACCGATTCTCAAGAACCGATTCGTGCCGTGGTTGAAAAACCTGATCGATAACGAGCTAGATTCAATAATTGAAAAAGACCCCAAGGGAGCCGGCCTTAAGCGATGCATCAACAACAAGCTGGACTCTCTTTTAAAAAACCCGTAAGATCGTTTGAACCTATGTCACTGGGAGAAATAGAGCTTTATGCTAACCAATTAGGCATCCGTGGCTTTCGAGGAGTGTTTATGAGACAGATATTACCCGAAGCCCCTATGGAGTTTGAATGTGGAATCTTGAATCTGGGTAATATCGATTCTTCTGGAACCCATTGGACTTGTTATGTTAAAGACAAAAACAAAAAGTTCTATTTCGATTCGTTTGGAAACGCACCCCCACCACTAGAACTAATAGACTATTTAGGTTCAAACGATCTCTTCTATAATGACATTGCTGTTCAAGAGTATAATGATCCACCTATCTGTGGTCATTTGTGTTTGGAGGTTTTACGTCGAAACTCTAGTGATGAGCCTTGGGATGATATCATAAGAGCTATACGGGATGATAAATACGTATGGAGTTGGTGGTGGCAGCGGAAGATTCATGTTCAATAGATTCGGGGACGAGGTGGACTACCAAAGCTCAATTCGTCAACAAATCGAATCACAAACAAAGTCTGAAATTAGAGATCTTGTAAAATCAGGTCTTTCGGAAATGAAGAAAATGATGAGAACACCTAACGACGATTCGAGCTATGTAGCATTAAACAATAGACTTGGTAAAATAGAATCTACGATGAACATCAAGGATAATTTCATTGGTTTTAAAAGCAAACGTTTAGTTAGCGTCTCCAATGCAATTGATAAACATGATGTTGTAAACAAATATCAATTAGATACTGTAAAATCAACGGTGGATAGACTAACAAAAACATTCGATGTTTCGAACCCTGAGGTGGTGAATTTAAACGGACATCGAAGAATAGGAAAAGTCAGCAGATCAAAAGATCTTTATGACGTGATCGTAAGGAAAGAACTAAACGAGTTAAATGAAAAACTGGTTACATTCCAGACAAACCTTAACATGATATTGGGTAATATACACGATGACATTATAAATTTAAAGAGAGCACAAAATGGTAATGATATAATTGACAAAGATGCCGCTAGTGAAAATCCGGGGCAAAGGATGCCAAATGACATTCCATCCAGAGCACCCTATCCGCCTCAGTGATGGTAGCAAGTGCCGACTAGCTCTAGTTAGCTTTATGTCGGAGAACTACATAAACAACGTGTTAGAACTGGGTAACATATATTTTTGGGACAGCGATATTTATCTGATCTCGACGCCATTTACGATCTCAAAGGGATATTGGACTATTGAAAAACTAAATGAAAAAATCAACGAATATATTACTGCATTGAAACTTAACGTACCTACCAACCAATTTTCAATCAAAAGAGAAAACAATCGTATCGCAATAACAAGTCCATTGAAATTTTATCTCGACGAAAAGGCGGCTTCATTCCTCGGATTCTCAAGTCCAGGAGAGAAACCATTAACCGAACAGAAATCGTTTTACGATGCCAATACATTACTGACTGCGCCAAACGCACCCAATTTCAGGGCTGTGGACGCCATAGAGGTACACTGCAACATCGTAGAGCACAGTTACATCAGCCACGATGAGCACAGACACAAACATGTGGAAGCAGAACTGTTGTACACGTTCTTCCTGAATGTAGCACATGGCTACAAGATATATGAAGTGCCAACGGAGAAGTTGTACGTTCCTCTGAGGAATGGTTTACAAACGATCAACCGAATCGACATCACTCTCCGAGATCAAAACAATCGCTTGCTTCAAAACGAAAACGTTGAATGTGTAATAGTTTTAGATTTATATAAGTCCTAAAATGGATATCAATGTGTACTGCATCGAAGAAGGATCCATAAATAATCTATTACCACACCCATTAAGATGCCTTATAGTCGGTTCATCAGGGTGTGGAAAAACAAACCTATTGCTCAATTTTATCTATAACGTAAAGGGTGTAAAGTTCAAAAACCTTTATGTATTTAGCCGATCCATTGATCAGCCAGCATACACACAGCTACGTAAACACTATGAAAAAGTAGAGCACGCACTCGGCACAACTATTGCATACTTTTACTCAAACTGCAGTGACTTGATACCTCTAGACGAATGTAAGTCCAACTCTTTGGTGGTGTTTGACGATTGTCTTTTAGAAGAACAAACAAAAATAAAAGACTATTTCATACGAGGGCGTCATAAACAGGTATCTTGCATTTATTTGAGTCAGAGCTACGGGCGGGTAGACATGCAAGTAATAAGGAATAACGTTAATCTTTTGTGTATATTCACACAAAACAAACACTATACACAAAAGATATACAACGACTTCGTTGGATTTGATATGATATACCAAGAGTTTGTAGGCATGTGTAAAAAGTGTTGGGCGGAACCTCACGGTTTTATGTCAATAGACACTACTAAAAAAACGCATCTAGGTAAATATAGATGTATGTTTAAGGAAACGCTATATCCCTAATAAAAACTTTTTTGCATCAAATACGTGTATTTTGTTACATTAACGATATTTTATACTTAAGAGCGTATTTACACTAAATGATTGTGTTTATGCTAAAAAACGATATTTCAAATTAAAGAGCGTTTCTGCACTAAATAAACGTTCTGTTTTTATCAAAAGCGTTTCTACACTAAATAAACGTTATATTTATGTAAAGAACGTTTCTACAATCAATAAACGTTTCACATGTACATGTTGGAATAACGATGTGAATCTTACGTCGTGTTTATGTGTTACTAAGTGCACAATGGATACAAAAGAAGCTAAGCGACTTGAGACTCTAGAAAAGAATCTCGTCAAAAAATTTCGGACAGCGGAACAGGAGGAAAAGAAAGAACGAGCTAAGAAACTGGAGGAGATTACAAACTCCCATCCCAATACACATGCAATACAAGACATCACAAAACCCCCAACACGAGTAACAAGTAAAACGCGAGATGAACCTCTGACAGTTGAAAAAGCTAGACAGCTGGAGCAACTGCAAACCACTCTACAAAACCAGTTTGGAGAAATACATGTTAGGGAAATGGAGGAACAACGTGTAAGGGAGAAAAAGTACGAGGCTATCACCAAAGCGATTAAAGAGAAAAAAGAAAAGGATGAGGTACTGGAGAAAAAAACAAAAGAAATGCTGAAAAAACAAAAATACAACCAGCTAATGAAACGCAACTTTAGACCATCAGTCTCTAGTACACCGGACCGAGTCGGTTATATTGGTTCCACTCAAGACGATGATGATGAAGATGAAAAAATGGAAGTAGTTGCAGATAAATCAATAAAACAGTTGATGGATACCAAGGTCGTTAATCTTGGAGTGGTCGGGGCTAAATATCTACCACGAGCTAGTGACTCTCAATTCGGTATTTATTTCGATGAGATAGATGAGCAACTAAAAATCGGTTCTGAACCGATTGGGTTTGATTATGATGACATTATTGTAAACAACAAACGATTTAAAGGTACTGAAGGACTTTGGAAACTTTTAACGAAGAAAGGGTTTGTGCAGTCTAATGAATACACATCAAACGATTGGCAGACATATAAAGATATGCTTTTGATGACAAACTCTATCTTCCAGAAAAATGATCCTACTACACGACGTCCAAAATCTAGTTCAGGACAAAAATGGCGGAAAATGATAAAACCTATTTGGGACGAAGTTATCAAACCGACCGATCCGATTGAACAAGATATGGACAGGGATGTATTGACAGGATCCGGTTTAAAACGCTACCATGACGGTCCGGTTGAATATCGCTACATCAAAGACCTCAACGAGCTCATCAACCGTCTGAATTTTATTTACGCAGAGGAGGTTGCAGGCAACAACAACTTTCACAACGAAAAACTATCTGTTGTTAAATTCATATCCGACCGTATGCAAGAACTGATTGACCAACCGAACGGGGTCAAATACGTAGTACGATGTTTTTCAGCCTTGCCTGAACGCGCGATAGAAGGCTCGGGATTGTTGAACGACATCATCAACAAATTACCTGTAGAACTACACGCCCCGCGTAATTGGAAATTCGATACGTACAACTTCTGCGGTCCAGGCACGAAGCTCACTGAACGATTAGGTCGTGGTGACAAGGGTGTGAATCCTTTAGACGATGCGTGTAAACAGCACGACATATGGTACAGAGACTACCGGAAGCCCGAAGACAGATGGGTCGCAGATAAAGCGTTACAGAAAGCGGCGTGGGATAGAGTGACGTCTAGCGACGCGGACCTTAACGAGAGGAGCGTAGCCCTCGCGACCACGGGTGCGATGTGGTTGAAACGTAAACTAGGGATGGGTTTAGGTACATCCGCGTGTTCATATCCCTGTAGAAAAAAAATGGGTATATATAAGTGAGCAGCATGGACAACGCTTGGCAAATCTTGTCCCGCGAACCGAAGGCACCGAACGGTGTACTCACCGACGAGCTCGTTATGAAGTTCGATAGGTACCTCAACTGGGACCTGTTATCACTTCACTATGATTTCTCCATCGATATGCTACGTATTTACTTCCATCGTGTTGACTGGGGTCCTATTCTGAAGAGGCAAAAATTCAGTGAGAGCTTTCTTCGTGAGATGGCACCAAACTTTGAGCATGCGTGGTTTGCTGTCAGCAAGCACCAAATACTTTCCGAGTCGTTCATACACGACTACGCAAACAAAGTCGATTGGGAATACATTAAAAAATTCCAGATCGTTTCGCAACAGTTTTTGGATGATCACAAAGCTTACATGGAAGAGGAGTTCAATGAGTAAGCCTCTATATATACCATGTAATTAAAAAAATAAATAAAAATAATTAGCTTATATTTTTTTGTTCTTCTGTGTTATTAAGTCATTGTAGACAATGGAAGCACTGTACGAACGTTTCTCCACCGGAGTGGTGAAAAGCGAGTACCGAGCTGTTATGCCGATATCCGAGTTGAATTTCAACACACCAAACAATTACACAATCTTCAAACTCGATCACGGAGACACGTTTTACGACTCGGCAATTCAATATCACATCTGCGGCGAGGTAGTAAAAAAATCCGATGGTAAAGCATATGATGCGACTGCCACTATAGCCCTTATTGACAATTTCATACCATACCTCTTTACAAGAATCGAACTGAAAAAACACAACACAACAATCGATGTGGTCGATCATCCGGGAATTACAAGCACTATCAAAAGTATTCTAAACTATCCTCAATCGATGAAACCCGCTTTGCAAAACTGTGGGTTCGCATCAAGATACTCGCTTGGTGGTGGCAAGTTCGAAGCAATTGGAACCTTAGCGCATCTCGGGTTAGGATTCTTTGACCACATGCGATACCCCATGTACAAAGGTGGATTCGAGATTGTATTCACAAGAGCTGAAGATAACGACGCTCTATACCATTGGAAAGGAACCGCTGCCGCAGCTACCGATCCTGAGGACGGCAAAGTGAAAATCACTTCCTTCGTTCTCAGAGTTCCCATAGTGGAATATACGTCAACTAGCAAAATCCAACTAATCGACGGTCTAACAAAACTTAGTGAAAAAGATGAGTTGATCTACAACTATTATCAGTGGCAATGTATTGACAAAAAGGGCGTGTTCGGATCTACGTACACATTCGACATTACAAACGTTTATAGAAACGTATACAACCCTAGATTCGTAATCATGTGCTTTCAAACTAACCGCACGAATGATCAGAAAAAGAACCCAGCGCAATTTGACAGCGAAAATATAAAGAACTTTGCAGTTAAAATAAATGGTCAACGTTACCCTCAAGAACTGCAAAACGCTGCAATCCTTGAGGGACGTTGGAGAGTGATTTACGAGCAATTCATGAGATATCGTAAGGTGAATTTCGATGACAGCTCAATGATCATTGACCCGAGCGAGTTTATTTCACACTACCCACTGTATGTTGTCGACACACATCTTCATCCGATGAATACAGACCGTTCTAGAAGTGACATTCAAATAGAATTCGATTTCACAAACGCAATCGCATCACCATCGGCCGATTCAGGCACTACCGCATATGTCATCGTAGTCTCTGAAAACGCGTTTGCCTACGACATATCAAGGAACATAATCAAGGTGATGTAACTGCACATTTATATAAGTGAGAGACATGGCGCAATTGGTAGATTTGCTTAACGCGTGCCAAGCACCCAAATACACTAAAATCGAAGAGCTGCGACATGAGCATCCCTACAGAATAGTGGAGTTGCAGCGAGTCGTGACGAGATTCGGTCCCTCGGTAACCGCTACTGTCGAAGAAGACCCTTGTGGCAATCTAAGAAAATTGTATCTCCCATGCAGGTACAACAACGTTTTGACAGACGTCATGATTAGAAACTACAACAACGGTGTCAATGAAAAACTTGCTTTGATACCCAAAAGCCATGGTCAGATCGAGTTTACAACAATAAACTAATAGAACAGAAATAAAGTACACAAAATAACTGAAAAACACAAAAAAAAATATTTTTTCGCCTCCGGGCATTGGCGTGGTCGAAACCACACCACGTGCTGAGTCGCCAACCTACCTCACTCCACGTGGTCACAGATCCATAACTACATAACTACAGTAGCAGAAAATATTGCTATTTGCACCTTGCATGCAGTGCGGCTGAGCAACAGACAATAGAACTAGACAGACAACAGGTCCAACTCCAATGCAAGATAATAGCAAAATGAACAACATATTTTTGGTAAAATAGTTTGTTAAAACAATATAGTACAGCATTCTTAAATAAAAACAATCCTCGTTCGTTCTCCGACTAGCACCTTTAGGTAAAATATAATATTTTCAATTTTGTCAATATTACACTCAGTTAGAGCTTACGAAACATAAATAATTATAAAAACAGAGTTACGATGATCTTCATTTTTGTAAACATTTCTAGAAATGAGATTTAAAATGTAATTGAGACAGGGAGTCTCCATTGGTGGATGTATATAAATAAAAAGCAATGATTACGTAACAGAAAGCAATGAGTTTCAAATGGCGTGTCAGTATACATTGAGATCGAAATACTGCATCTTCATACAAATCCTCTAGTGAAAACATGAGCACCGAATGATGCAATCGGCGCCATTTTTGTGCAGTTGAGAACCTATTGGTGGTCCTATATAAAATGAGATTCAAAAGCTGTCGTCGTTTTCGATCTCAACCATGAGATCCTATTATACGACAAGTATACCAAATGAGAACTGATTTAACGTTCTTTATATCTACACAAAAAAAGGTCATCCAAATCAGAGGATCAGTCTCTGTCTGTAAGGTTAGGTTAGGTTAGGCAAAGTGAGGTTACCTACCTCAACCCACGTGGTCTACACTCCTCCCTCCTCTGTCCTAGAACCCCCAAAATGACTACTACTTGTATTAATTCATTTTTCTTTTGTTTGCCTATTAATATGATTTTCCCTAACACTATGCACTTACAGATGTGGGCTACAAAATGATGGATTGAATACTAATGAACATTATAAACCATAATAATCTATAATATGAATTTGGTATGGCACGAACTGGGATTGCTTTCTCCATTGCAAGTAAATAATGTGAGCGTTCTTTTTAATGACACTCTAACATCATTTTATGTTGGCCTAATTAATTAAAAGTTATTATGTTCTACATGTAAAAGTGTATTTATTTGATGTTCACTAGAATCTCAACTCCTATATTAATATAGCGGTGCTTAGGTTGAAACCCCTTGTGTTGTGGTTTCATTATTGTGTTGAATTATGTTAGCCCTTCTCGCAACAAAGGGAAGTAATAGCTCATTAACTTTACATATTTCTTCTTTGACTAAAACTTTTAGACATCTGAATAGATGTTACACACAGGAGTATAAAATTAGATCCATAGTTTATAATCTTTATATCCCAAAAAAACAATTCAACTACATTCAATCCAATTGTATAATCAATAGTTATAAGGTTATATTTTATTTTGATAAGGTATATAAAGATTTTATCCTGTCGCAAGTATGGGTTTGTAAAAGCTAATTTCTAAGGCATTTTGAAAATATTCATCCCAAATAACCATTTAATTTCATGACATCAGGTTTCACGTGAAAAAATTGTATTTTATGTACTTTGGTTTAAAAGATACGTTATTTTATTTATTTACGTTTTAACTTAAACAATACAATGAATAAAACTATTAAATCTAATAAACGACTTTACGTAAAACACAGTTAAGAGAAGTAAGAAACACAGTTTAGTATAACAAGAAGTATTATTTCAACAGTTTTATAAATTGTTGCGTTCTTAAAATATTATAATATGGATTCCAATCATACTATTTCCTACTAACCGTTTCATTTACTCTGAATGATATTTATTCAAAGATTAGGAAATACTTTACAGGGAGTAACAACCGAGCTAAGTACTACGAAGAAAAAAAAATCCACGAATTTGTTTAAAAAAATGTTTTTATTAATATTTATTGTAACCAATATTTTGTAGATGATAAAAGAATAAAAACAAGTTCAATTGCAGTTTCAGAGGGAATAACTGACCATCTGTCAGTCAAAAAAGTTTAGCTGTGACGTGGATATCACTAGAGGCTTAAACTTGCTGGACTAGCCACACGAAGGTTTGTGTTACTTTATATTTTACAAACCAGTAAACACTGCGTGTCAATCATAATTTAACAGATTAACCTAACACTGTACTGCTATTAAATCCATCCAGTTGTCTAGTATTCTTCCTACATTTGGGTTTATTCAATGAATGATTGGGATTTTAAATATATAATTTTGCAAGAAATCTGTTTTGTATACAACCTGTGTTGCATATATATGCATTATTTGCATATTTTTTATTTTTTTATTTAAGTCATTGGTATTTTGCTTAAACATCCCTACACTAAGATATTTATTATAAGTAATATTTATTATCAATTATTATTTACGTTTTCTAACAAAATAATTGCGGTTTTTATCTATATAGTTGATGAAATAAAAATAATAACTACATTTCTTCAAAAGGTAACCGATAACCAATTTCGTTTCAAGTAAATTTAAATGCAAAACGATATAATTTTATATTATTTTATTCAGGTTAAGTTTAATTAATTTTGTTCTAAATGGTGTTGTGAGAGAATCCAAATAATTCGATCAAATATGCGTTAAAAGGACACTGCAATTATGTTATGTTTCATGTAATATAAATTCTTAAAAGCAATATAAATTACTGAAATATCTTTAAACCCGTGGTTACTTAAGTGGAAACAATTTTAAACATGACAACAGATTACAGTCTCGTGCTTTACAACATATTTCAGTGAATCGAATTAAAATTATATCTTATTGATGTAGTAATAGTTTCATATTATCTTGTTTTATTTAAAATCGTAGTACAGTTATTTAGATTATTAGTAATGTTAATCCATAGCATATAACATTTTTTAATTATACATTAAGCAAGGACACAGTACGTAAGTATAAAATAGAGTTTTGTTATAAGCTTTTTTAATACTATTTACGATTAGGTTTTATTGCGAAAAGTGATTATTATCTTTCAGTATTCAAATTAATTGAGCCATAAATAATAGCTAGGTTAACAGGATATATATATACATATAAATATATGTATATATGTATATATATATATATATATATATATTAACTTTCCTAACCAGTCAGAATACTTTGAGACATACGTTTATTGCTTTAAGCTATTCCTGGTTACTCCAACTCAACAATCACAACACTTGGTATTAAAATACGAAAGCATAACGATTAGACGCTCTTATTAATTTGATAAAATAATTCCCTGATATAAATATGTTCTGCAAATATTATTTTACAATAATTATTGTTACGAATTTACTACAGTAGTAATCAAGAACTTAAAAATGTTCGTAAAATATTTTTTTACATCTATTAAATGTTCTTATTGCTTTAGTATTTAACATTAAAGTAAAGATCGCTAATTATAACTAGAAAATGTTTACGAAGAGGAGTTAGGTTTCTAATATGAATATAGTTATAAGGACTGCGAACCCTTGAAAGCTTTCCCATTTAATTGATGGAAGGTTCCATCAAGTTGGATTAACGTCACAACGTCTTCATTTCTAAAATGTAATTTTCTACTTCTCCGTCTCAAAATTAATCACTACTAATTTTCTAAACTATTAACCTCATTTCACTAGGTTATAATGTAGACCTTATCATATTAATTTTCACTACGTAAAAAATTCAATATTCTGCTACAGTATTTTAATTTGTACTTCTCTTTTTTTGTACTTTGTATAAATAACACATTCCACACACATTAAACACATTTTAAAAACCCCTGATTACTGATTACCTGATTCTGTTTTTACTTTAGGGCAAAACAGCCCTTTAAGCTTGAATCAATGAACATCATTATTAATATACAATAATATTTTCTTATAAAATAAGAATACAATTTAGACGCCTGATGTAAATGTTAAGAATACAACTCAGACTGTTCATAACTATAATTTTACATTCATCTTCCATTTACAACAAAGGAAACTAACATCTTGAAATTGTTTGCTTAAGGAAATTGTGTTTCTGAAGTACTTGACAGTGTCAAAATACATAGTGGCATTCTAAATTAAAGTCTTTTAAAACGTCCAGAAAATTGTTATATTTCTCTACTCATGCCTAAGATTTTTTTTCCGATTACTAACATTGATGGTTATACATTTTTACCTCTTATACGATGCAACCATATATTTTTACCTTAAGTTTTTTGAAATTTTTTCTGTTACTCTTTATAAAATCAAATCAAATCAATTTATCTTATTTATTTATATAAGACTTATTTATATAAGATACAATTGTAATAAATATCCATAAAAAATAAAATAAAACACAAAAATATATTTATACAATCATTATAAGGTACAAAGGGATTTCATATGAGATGTATATTAAGATACACCATTTAAAACTATAAGAGGTAGTGTAAGTCAAATAATAATTTAATCTTTTTTGGCAAAACATTACCTTTTTTACGGTTTACCGATTGAAATTATTAATAAAGAACCATTTTACAAAATGTAAATCAAAAGTAAAATATTATAAAACTTGCGTTGGCTACTTTAGAAAAAAAAAACTTACAGCCTTTTCAGCTTAAGTATGTGTTTAGATTGTCAGTAAAGGAGAAGTTTACAAGTGACATTTTACTTAGCTGGCCAATACTTTGGAAGTCGATACCGAGTTCTTAAAAGCCTTTCATTAAATTGATGGAAGACCCTGTAAACTTGATAAGCATCGCGACATCTTTACTTATTGGAAAGTTTGTCATTTTAAAGCTTTTGATGGAAAAACTAATTTGTTAGAGATGTCTTTGCCATCCTTTACTACGCTTCTTTTACGAATCATGATTAATGTTACGAAATGTTAATGTTACGAATAACACAAAACGATAAAAGATAGGCCTATCAATTACACCAGTGTACATTGCCGCGGGCAGGACTCTACATGATAGCTATGATAGCTAGTGGGCAGACTGTACTAGGATATGGCGGCCTGACGTGGTCTTTGAACCGTCGTCTCCGTTACTAACAGCTAAATCTAGTTAATTAACTGTTTTAAACTAAATGTTAAATACATAATGTTTAATGATGTACATTTTTAATGCACCGTTACTAAGTACGAATGCCATTAAACACCGAGCAAAAGCCAAATATGGCTTGACTGCAGCTCATTGAAGACAGTAAAATCAAGTCTAGACCTCCAATTACTTTCATTAGTCAGTATTTGTATCCTCCTCATCTCTTCTGTTCAATTATAATGTAAGTCACAACCAATCCACTTTGCTACTTCACTATTTTCTTTCTATGAAAAAACAAACCAATTTTGAGATCAATTGTAATGTATAACATTATTTTTGCGAAATGTTTTAATTACATGTTTTTTTTTACATCACATGTTTTTACATGTTTTTTTTTTACATCACATGTACCTCTTTGAACTGTTACAAAATCATACATTTTTAGTGCTGATAGCCTTTTGGCACTCTTAGATACCATAACCTAGACTCAACGTGTCACCTTGTGGAGTTTGAAAAATATAAGAAAATTGGCTGAAGGGTGTGAAGACGTTTTTATTTCTTTTAGTTCAATAGTAAACAGTTTTTGGCATAAAAAGTAAGGTTGGTATTTACAAATTTATAAGTTTTTCTACATAGCACTGTGATTTATGCAATGGATTTCTTCTTTCTATAATTACAGTAATTGTAAATCCATAAGTCATTTTAAATCATAACCGTGGTTTAAATTGCAGCAAATATACCTGTTTAGCTATCTAATAATAACATTTCATAGCATATATTTTACTTATTTACCACCTCAGTCCTGTAAAACAAAAGTAAACCGTAACCATGCCCATGTTACATGATTAGCCCAATATTCTATAAAATACGTTGTGCAAAGATCGTCCTGCATATCATCGGTAAATATACAACGAAAAGTAAATATAGATGTCAACAATTAGCGTTTGATTTCTTACACAAAAGTACTGCGTAATTTTCTTAAATAAATTACACCATTTTATGATATAAAATTGTAATGTTGTATAAAACACAATAGGATAATAAATTATTCAATTACTGTTTTCCAACACACTACACTATACTAGTTTAAGAAATTGCACTTCTTCAGACAGCTGTGAAATTAAAACAATGGTGTAAAGTATACCTCGAGTAAATGTGTACCCTTAGAACAATGGAGGCTTGATTCAAGACTGAAAAGTAAATCAATACGACCACACTTATTGTCACTCCCTTCAATAAGAATCCTTTTCATTGCTTTTAATGGGCCCTCGTAGCATCTAATCTATTCATATCATAGATATAATCAAAATCCATGACCGGTGTTATTACAGTAATTAATATTGCACACTAATGCAAACAAATAAATATACTTTCATGTCAAAAGATTTGTTGGATTGACTATGAAACAAATACTAGCATTGGACTGAGTGATATCACATATTTAAGACAGGAGCTTGTTGTCAGTAAGGGCGTTATGTCAGGCTAATTTCTTAAAATTATTTAATTTTAATAAGGAATTTATTTTAAAAGGTGTTCCCCTCGCCGTATGTTCTTTAGATGTCCCATGTTCTTCCTTTTATCAACGACTTCACTTGCTGTACCACACTATTATCACTTTATTCTAACGATACGCAAAAGTCAATTTTCGTAAAAGGTATTCCCAAAATGTTCTTAATCTGTAGGCTAACAAGTATATTTTTCTAAAGCTAATAACTTAGCTTAGCAGTTATGACCTTAACCTGTACCAATGCGCACGTGGTCAGATATTGCAAAAACATATGTAGGCCTACTCGTTCTTGTTTCGTGTAAATATCCCCGTTTGTATACAATATTGTGTCCGTTTCATTGAGTCAAATTTTAAACGACCTTCTCGAAGTGACAGTTCTATTAACGGTGTTCATGTACAAGATCTGATTAGAATTCATCCATAAGGATTACACAGACTAACTTTGGAAGTACTCGGATAACTGTATTCCTTGTATAGTATTAACTTAGTTAATTGGTTTGTAGGCACTTCACTGAAATTTAACACTGATTATTACAATTCATTCAACATGCTTTGTCAAAAACTGATATAGTAGGTAATAGGAGTGTTTATGAACATTCAAAGACAAGAGAACTTTTACCCACGTCTTTGTCAAACAAACATTTACCAGGCTTAATTTTATTTTATACTATGCAAGCTCAAAAACAAAATCCACTAGAACTTGTTATCCTGGTTTAATGGTTCTACGGCAGATAGACTTTTTCTCCTGTTTGAAAATGTGCCAATCCTACAGAGTGTCTTCTTTTAAAGCTAACATTCTACCTATCTTATAGATTTATATTGTTAAATCTAACATTTTCTAAACTAACCATTACTGAAATATACAATCCTAGTAAAGTCTTGTAAATTTTTTTACAGTACAGCAGTTTAACTTAATTACAGAACTTTTTTAAATTTAAGAATAATTTATGTCTGCATAACAATTGATTAAAAATACACCGATGGTAAATTAAAACGAGACTTTTCAACTTCAAACCACTACTTCAGCTAAAATGCTCTTAAAAAAATTTTTTTTATTTATTACCAAGTGTTTAACTTAATGTTACTTTTAATCACAGTAAAAGAATAAAGTGGAGCGTTAATTTCGTTTGCTTAAAGAGTCCCTTATTAGCATTTCCGCCGAACAATTTATATTGCAACAAGTCTACTTCAAACGTCTTTTGAAGTGTCTCTCTGACGAAAAGTAAATAAAAATCCTCTTAAGTATCATTGGGCCAAAAAGCCAAACCTTTGCAGGCTTTTCTCATTAAAATATATCCAAGCAAATTCTGTAAAAAAATTTCAAGCGTGTTTGAATACTTGTATTATTTAATATTTTGTTGTTAACAGCCTTAATAATATTAATATTAGTTAATAATACTTGAAGTATTTGATCGTTACTTTTTATAATTCTCATGTTTTTATTAGAATAATATAAAAATATTTAGCTTACATACATTATCCAGATTTTCATATATTAACAAGTTTTGAACGAAAAATTTTCATGAATAATAGTAATATTTATGTAACACTAATTAAATGGAAATTGATATTTTCCTATAGTTACCTGACAAAGTAGGTTCCCTGCACTAATTCTAGCACCCAAGATACCTAATTTCTGCATTTACTTACTTTTGGTGCACTAATTTGTTTTTGGCGCACTATTTTTTCTCAGTATTCAAATTTAACAAAACAAACCAGTATTCTTTTAATGGCCATGTAATACGTGTACGCTTTAAATAAGTTGGCAACACTTATAAATACTACCACTACGATCAGGTAGTGCTCTGTTTCTCATTTCGCACAACGCCTGGATTTAACCAAACATAGAAACGTCTTGTATAGGGTTTGAAATACTAATTATTACATGCATTATATTAACTGTAGGAAAAACATAATGCGTAACGCGAGTACAAAGTGCCACAATGCACACTAGTTACACAAATAGATATTTAAAATAAGTTTAAATAATAAAAAAAGAAATAAATAAAATAAATAAAAAATTAATAAAACTATATTCTTTTGCTTGCCTGCTATTTGTTTAATTTAAATCGATGTGATTTTACAATTATTTGTTGTTTTATGCATCATGTTTTGTCATGATTATCACAAAACGGCTAATTTTAATAAAAGTTTTCAAGACCACTTGCATTTTTCAATCACAACAATCAAACAAACAACAACAAGTTCAAAAAATCCAATAAAAACAGTTGAGAAAGTTTTTCTTATTTTATTTTTGTTATAGCTCTTACCATAAGTAAAATATATAAAAATAGAGAAATGATCATTTAAATATTTTAACTTATTTGATGTTTTCTAAATTATATGTAATTGATAATACCTGTTGTAAGTATATGAAATGACGTTAGTAGTTATTTGAGTAGTTTTTAGCTTGGGGCTCATAATTTAGGCTCATTTTTAACAAATCTAATTATAAATGGACAGTCACAAATTTTTTGGTGACATAACGTTATGTCCTCATTGAAAATATCCATATCACTAATTCTTAGATGGTTAATTTTACCTTTTTTTTAAGGATGTACAAAAAATAACCAAAGGGTAAACAAATTTGACTATAAAACCATTGATAATACAACATGAATGACTATATAAAATTGACAGATTGATATGTTTAATGATTTTTCTTAAACGTAACAGAATATGGTACTTGTATTTCCATGGTAATCAGGGCATAAAATTGTGGATGGAAGTCTGGAATGTTATGATGGTTAATCAATCGGTTATAAATTCAAGCAGGAGAATCCCTTTAAAGTAAAATAGTTTACATTGTTTTCACTATTAGAGTACCCCTTTGTAATATAGAACAACATATCGTAATATAACTTTACGAAACATTGCTACATAAGGATATACAGCTATACATGTATTAAACAACTGTATTACGTTGTATAAATAAACAAATAATTTTAATTACGCAAATTAAACCAACAAAGGACATATTGTCCTTGTCACTGTCAATTATCCAATGTGGTCATCAATATTGGGTATTGTGTTATATTGTTTTCCTATTAATAGCCCTAATGGTTGATCATTCATGTTTTGATTATAAATTATAACCAGTCTAATAACTAATTTCGTTGCAGTTCACCATTTAAATTAAAATAACTAATCTATTCGTAGTAGATTTTTACTTAAGAGGCTTTATCAAATATAAGAAAACCTCATAAAAATGTCAAAGAACAATCTTACATGCGATTTTGAGAAATATTGCTGTATATTTGGTTGATTGTTGGATTTGTTTATATCTTTAAAACGTAAATAATGTATACAAACAGTTGTAGGAATTTAGTGTTTTACTACTTTCAATTTTTATTTCAAAATTGTTTTACGTTGTTCAGGAATTGCAATAAAACTAACTCTTTGAGTCAAGAAAGAAGATAATTTTGACAAGGAGACGCATGCATTTAATATTCACCATAACGAATGCTTCCTCTCCTCTGCTGCTAAGTATTCACCCTTTCTGTTTGGGGTTTCATTATGCTGTTGACTAATCGATGACATCCCGCATCAAAGAAAAGTATCAGCTGCAACATTTTGCTAACGCAGGTTTACATGCCTTTTTCTCTGCAAACTAAAAAAAGAATCCAACTATTAAAAAAATACCAAATTTGATCTAAGCAAAGCAAATGAACTAAGCATTGTACAAATTGTGTAAACAAATAAATAGGAATCAATTCTTTGTTTGAAGTTCATTGTTGGTGATGGTGAGTTAATGTTGTTCAAAGGTTTATTGCGGACATTTTCCATCACGAAAGTAAAAAACAATACACAACGTTTCGGGATCTGGAATCTGATCCCGTCTTCAGGTGAAAAAACTTAACTAACACATTACAACTAACAATACACAAACGCCCAACCTAAGTTGGAATACACTACCGAGGGTAGTAGTCAAAAAATATGCACTGTCAAGTCATGATACAACATGCAATTAATAACAAATCACAAAACACTATAATCTATAAAAGGTTTACGTACAAAAAACTCTAACAATGGAACACTAACAACACCGTACGCTATGACTCCACCAATGAAACTGATCCAACATGGCTGACCAATCGGAAACACGGGGACAACAGAAATGGCTTCCGGTCCCTGGAAAAGTAAAACCAACAGAATTCAATTCAATTCAATTCATTTATTTCCACGGTAACACCATTTTTACAAGAGGTACAATAAGTAGTAGCTATCAAACTCAAATTTAACAACAAATAAAGGCTATTCTGAATAAATTACAATAACAAGAACAAGAAAAACATATCAACAATGAAGATGGAAACCATGATAAATTTTTTAAAGCAATAACAAAACAAGACTTAAGAAAACAATAAATACACGGTTTGGAATCCTCTAAGCAAGACTTACATGACAAAAACAGATATAAATACTAAAGTGACAAAAATAAATAGCTGATCGAAGGTTGAACACAGTGCCGTTAACATGATGTAGGCATTAACTACAAATTATTTACAGAGAAGAGGCGACACAGATTGGAGCGGAAAGCAGCCACGCTGGAACGGTGAAAATCCAACACTGCGCCGACCTCGTTGCCGACCCGCAAAAGGCGAGGGATAGTGCTTCGCTGTAAATATACAGTATTGTAGTGCCTCCGCTCAAACGTATCCTTGGATCTTGTGCGGACAGGAACGTGGAATGGTATTCCTCCCAAAAGCTCAGGGCAGTCGATATTTCCACTTACAATCTTCATGAGAAACAGAGCGTCCGAAATTTTCCTCCGATCTTCCAAGCAGCATAGATTAAACTGAGATCTGATGAGATTCACGGGAGCATCAAGGTAGCGATATCCCATTCTGCAGCCAAGGACCCTAATAAAACGAACTTGAACTCTCTCCAGCGAAGATATGAGTCCAGTCTGATATGGAGCCCAGACAGGAGTGTTGTATTCGAGGATGGGACGAACCAGTGCACGAAAAAGCAACACCAAGGCATTAATGGAGAGTCCTCGAGTGAAGCGGAAGAGAAAGCCCAGAGTGGAACTTGATTTGTGGCAAATTTGTTGGATATGCTCTCCTGGATGAAGTGTTGGAGTAGTTATTATGCCAAGATCTTTATACCTCCAAACTCTACGCAGAGGGTCGTCCCCAAGAAAATAGCCATGCTCATGAGTGTTCTGACTGCGAGAAAAGGACATAACGACACATTTAGAGGTGTTCAGACTCATTGAATTGTCAATGCACCAATTCATCACTGCATCTATTGATGACTGAAGACGAGTGAAGTCTTGAGCACTGGAGATCTCTAAGAAAAGTTTTGCATCATCCGCGAACAGAAGGAACTCAGAATCCAAGGTGTCGCCAATGTCATTTATAAATAAGTTGAATAGAAAGGGTCCGAGGTGAGATCCTTGTGGCACTCCAGATGGTACGTGGATGGGGTAAGAGTAAGCAGTCCCACATCTAACTTTTAAAGAGCGTCCCTGAAGGTAGGATCTGATAAACTGAAGCAGAGGTCCAACAAAGCCTAGGCCTTCAAGTTTGGCGAGGAGAAGCTTGTGACTAACCCTGTCGAACGCCTTAGCGAAGTCCAGATAGATGCAGTCGACTTGGTTGCCTCTTGAGAAGGCCGAAGTAATATAGTTTTGGAAAACGACCAAATTGCTTGTAGTAGATCTCCCAGTGCGGAAGCCATGTTGACGAGGCGAGATCAGTGTTTTAAATTCAAAATCGAGGCCATCAAGTACTAAGCTCTCAAATACCTTAGCTACCGCATTTAAGATGACGACCGGTCGGTAATTTTCTGGTTTTGCACGGTTGCCAGATTTGAATAAAGGCACAATAAAGCCAGATTTTAAGCACTGAGGAAATATTCCATTAGAGAAGAAAATGTTGAAGAAGATGGCGAGATGAGGAGAAATAACAGTGCTGCAAGACCTCAGTATTGATGGGGGGATGCCGTCCGGACCAGCCCCTTTGTTAGGATCCAGCTTTGAGAGTTTTTCTTCAATTGCTTCGGCAGAGATGCGCCATGATGATATTGTCTTGAAATTTACAAAGTCGAGGTTTGGAGGATCTTCATCTGACTCAGTAAAAGTTGACGAAAAGTAGTCAGCAAAGGCGTGTGAGATTTTGACTGGCTCCACAACAACAGAATTATTTACAAGGATTGAATTAGGACTAGACGACGTATTCCTCTGTTCATTGACGAAATTCCAGAAACATTTAGGGTTGTTTCTAATGGAAGTATCCATTCGATCAAGATGCCTTTGACGACACTGGGCGACCATAATGGAACATTGGGCACGAAGTAGATTGAAATTCCTTAAATGGGATTGGCTGGATGTTATCTTGTACATTTTATGGGCTTTTTTCTTCAAGATAATTAGGCGCTTCAAGTCCACTGAGAACCATCGAGGAAACGGTGATCTACCAAGCTTCATCAAGGGACTGCATGCAGATACGGCATTCGTAAGATCAGAACAAAAAGCTTGAAAATCCACTTCAGCAGACTCTATGTTGGTCGTAGGATATGAGAGCTTAGAAATCCAATCGTATACCATCAAATGGTCACAGCGTTTAGTGTCAGGGATGAACTGGATACCAGTAGATGAGGTCTGGTCTTGGATGGATATAGCCATTGATAGTGCCGGATGATCTTCCTCCTGGGGGATTAGAATGTCAAGAGCCTGCTCAACGGTCCAGTATGATACAGATGAAAATATCAAATCAAGAGTAACACCTCGTTTGTTAGATGTGGTATTCAGTTGGTTGAGATTGAAAGTTGAAGCAAGGTCAATCAACACTTGAGACGATTTATTCACACGTGCCCCTTCAAACGAAGTCCAGTCAGTTGTAGGTTGGTTGAAGTCACCAGTGATGATTATTCCTTCAAAGAAGTGGTTAGAAAGGATCTCTTCAACTGCCAAAGAAAATTCCTCGTAAGCGAGAACATTTGCATTTGGCGGAATGTAAGCAGAACAAATTAGGTAAGATCTCGCAGAAATCTTCACACCAACAAAAACACATTCAACAGTTGAAATAGAAGTACAAAGCCTCCAAGAAGAAAATTTGTTTTCAACAGCTATCAGACATCCTCCACCAGATTGTTTATCACTTGTAGCTATGGACCTATCTTGCCTGTAGATATTGTAGTTGTGAAGTTCAAGTTCAGGAGATGAGATGGCGTCATGTAAATTAGTCTCGCACAGACAGATAATATTATAAGAGCAAGTATTCACGGTTACCTTCAATTCTTCCAGTTTGGTTCTAAGGCCATTTACATTTTGAAAGTACAAAAGGACGTTTTGAGTGTTACCGTGGAAGTTTAGGCGTTTTTTGGACTGGTCTTAAATAAGGTGGGGGCTCCGTTTATGTACTTTATAGTCAGGTCTTTTTCCCCTTTTTTAACTCTTTCATCTAGCTCATCCCGAAGTTTCTTTAGATGAGCTCGCTCTTTTTGTGTTCGATCCCTTGTCATACCAATCAAGGGTAGATCGGGATACTTTGTCTTGACGGTTTCACTTGAAAAAGTGGAGCACAAGCGTCTGACCAGAGCAGCATCCTTCAAAATGACTTTTGTGGGGCGAGCACTGTTTTCCGAAGACTTGCCCACCCGAATGCAGTTCAACCCATCAAAAGAATTGTTATCAAGAAAAAGACTTAACACCTTTTTGACCAATTCTGTGTCATGCAGGACTCTGGACTCAACTGAGGGATTGGGGCTTTCTGGTAAATTGTAGAGCATAATGTTAAAAGAACGCTTTTCCCGGTCTTTTAATTCGGCAATAATATCTTCAGATCCAAATGAAGGGGCAGAGCTGGTGCTCTCCAATGTGGTTATCTTATCTTCTAAGGAATTGATGCGGTCTTTATTTTGATCAATCCTAGCTTCCAGACTAGCTAGTTTACTATCAATAGTACCTATTTTAGTATTAATATCATCGATCTTGTCTGGGATAGAGAGGAGAGATTCAACTTTGCCATTAAGTGCGTCCAACTTATCCATAACGTTATTTAATTTATCCCAGATGTCAGCAGAAGTAATATTTGCCAGAGGTGTACAGTCAACGCGGGAACATGCCCAAGTTAACACACTGTTATTAGTAAACTTGTTAAATTCACCTTTGGGCATTCCTATACATTTAATATGGAACCATCGATGACAACTGGATTCACATTGGATGCTATCTTCATCTTGGACGACTTTGACGCATACTGGACAGCAGGTTTCCATTAAGGTTTTTTTCGGGGGCATTTTAAACTGTAAATGACTGATCTTCACGGCAGCTACTCGATTCACCACCGACTTTTATTTTTACAATGATGCTACTAGACCCGAAGATGCCGATATCCAGAAGAATATCCAGAAATGTGAACAAGGGTCTATTATGATGAAAAGTTACTAAGCAAGAGAAGTCTATTGCGATGGAGACTGACTGTACTAGAGGTCTATACGAAGATATGCTGACTGTACATGTGAGGTCTATTGCAATGGAAAACGACTGTGAAAAGAGGTCTATTGCACAAAAAAACTGACTGTACTAGAAAGGTCTATTGCGAAGAAAAACTGACTGTGCTAAGGATGTCTATTTCAGTGAAATGCTGATTTACAATGGATGTCTGCTATTAGAGAAACAGACTGTACTAGCAAGTGTATTAAAATAAGTCTATACAATAATATTTTCTTGGCCTAATCAGATTTTTGAGATTAGTTTATTGTTCAGAGAGTGTTAAACCATCTAAAAAACCAAAATATACAGGTCTGAGAGCTTTAGTTTTTAAATTGGCCTTAATCCAAAAACTGAAGTGGTAACACTATGGTTGTGTCGCCAATTTCTGCCGACAATCCACTTAAGTTAGTTAAGATTCTAAATTATCCTTCACAGACAACAATAAAAGTTTATTCACGGCATACTCTGTATAGCACTAGAAAATAATTACACTCACAAATATTTAAATTACTTAAGTACTTTTTAAAAATTATAAAATTCGCCAAATGACACAATCGATCTTTCAAACCAGCTGATAGCAGACGACGTTTTGTCCATAATACAAGTCGAAACAAGTCGAAATAATAAACATTTTAAATAAACAACCAATTTTGGCAATTTGGCACTTTGTCAGACAAGAGACGGCTCTTGGAATCAAGAATGGCGGAGCGATGTACGATGCCGCAAGATGGGTGTTAATTATGTTTATTCCTATCACGAGTTTTACTACGAGTTAACATAACGTGCGAATTTTGAGGAGAACTCGTTATATCCCTATTTATTGAACAATTAAGTTCCCTATCCTTTAGTTCCTTGTTCAAAATGGGTAGCCAAAGTGGCCTTATTTCAACCGATGACTGACTGATTGGTTGGTATGCTAATTTAATGTATGAGGCTTCAAAGAGTTTACGTTTGAAAAAATGAGGTTCCTTATGGAAAATTTTTGCCTCTTCAAAATTCATACGATGATTTTCGGACCAGCAATGATGAGCGATCTTAGATTTTTCCACTAAACCTTTTTTGGTGTTTTCTCTGTGTTCTTTGATTCTAATGTTCAATGGTCTTTTTGTCTCGCCATAGTAAGGCCTGGAACAATCATTGCAATTTATTCTGTAAACACAGTTTTTAGTATCCTGAGTGTCATTTTTGGGTTTTGTTTTGACGAGACTCTGCCTAAGTGTGTTTTGTGTCCTAAATGCTGTTTGCACATTAAATTTCCTAGCAACCCTTCTGATCTTTTCCGACAGTCCTGACACATACGGGATTGACATGTGGACGAGTTTTTCCTTACGATTTTGTAAAGGTTCACGCGTAGCCCTATCTTTCTTGCATTTGTTTATAATGGATCGAGGGTATCCGTTACTAGCCAAATCCTGTTCTACTTTCTTAATTTCATCCTTTAACTCCTTTAACTGCTCTTAGCCCTGTCAAACAGAGAGTAAGCAACCCCCTCCTTGACAGAAATTTGGTGGTTTGATTGAAAGTTTAGATACTGCCCTGTGTGTGTCTTTTTTCTATAAACAGATGTTCTAAGACTGTTCAAATGCTTTTCTACGCACACGTCCAAAAAGGGGAGTTTGTTTTGTGATTCCACCTCCATGGTTAAACCACCATAACTCCATAACTCCATGGTAGTAAAACTCGTGATAGGAATAAACATAATTAACACCCATCTTGCGGCATCGTACATCGCTCCGCCATTCTGTTGGTTTTACTTTTCCAGGGACCGGAAGCCATTTCTGTTGTCTCCGTGTTTCCGATTGGTCAGCCATGTTGGATCAGTTTCATTGGTGGAGTCATAGCGTACGGTGTTGTTAGTGTTCCATTGTTAGAGTTTTTTGTACGTAAACCTTTTATAGATTATAGTGTTCTGTGATTTGTTATTAATTGCATGTTGTATCATGACTTGACAGTGCATATTTTTTGACTACTACCCTCGGTAGTGTATTCCAACTTAGGTTGGGCGTTTGTGTATTGTTAGTTGTAATGTGTTAGTTAAGTTTTTTCACCTGAAGACGGGATCAGATTCCAGATCCCGAAACGTTGTGTATTGTTTTTTACTTTCGTGATGGAAAATGTCCGCAATAAACCTTTGAACAACATTAACTCACCATCACCAACAATGAACTTCAAACAAAGAATTGATTCCTATTTATTTGTTTACACAATTTGTACAATGCTTAGTTCATTTGCTTTGCTTAGATCAAATTTGGTATTTTTTTAATAGTTGGATTCTTTTTTTAGTTTGCAGAGAAAAAGGCATGTAAAAACTGCGTTAGCAAAATGTTGCAGCTGATACTTTTCTTTGATGCGGGATGTCATCGATTAGTCAACAGCATAATGAAACCCCAAACAGAAAGGGTGAATACTTAGCAGCAGAGGAGAGGAAGCATTCGTTATGGTGAATATTAAATGCATGCGTCTCCTTGTCAAAATTATCTTCTTTCTTGACTCAAAGAGTTAGTTTTATTGCAATTCCTGAACAACGTAAAACAATTTTGAAATAAAAATTGAAAGTAGTAAAACACTAAATTCCTACAACTGTTTGTATACATTATTTACGTTTTAAAGATATAAACAAATCCAACAATCAACCAAATATACAGCAATATTTCTCAAAATTGCATGTAAGATTGTTCTTTGACATTTTTATGAGGTTTTCTTATATTTGATAACGCCTCTTAAGTAAAAATCTACTACGAATAGATTAGTTATTTTAATTTAAATGGTGAACTGCAACGAAATTAGTTATTAGACTGGTTATAATTTATAATCAAAACATGAATGATCAACCATTAGGGCTATTAATAGGAAAACAATATAACACAATACCCAATATTGATGACCACATTGGATAATTGACAGTGACAAGGACAATATGTCCTTTGTTGGTTTAATTTGCGTAATTAAAATTATTTGTTTATTTATACAACGTAATACAGTTGTTTAATACATGTATAGCTGTATATCCTTATGTAGCAATGTTTCGTAAAGTTATATTACGATATGTTGTTCTATATTACAAAGGGGTACTCTAATAGTGAAAACAATGTAAACTATTTTACTTTAAAGGGATTCTCCTGCTTGAATTTATAACCGATTGATTAACCATCATAACATTCCAGACTTCCATCCACAATTTTATGCCCTGATTACCATGGAAATACAAGTACCATATTCTGTTACGTTTAAGAAAAATCATTAAACATATCAATCTGTCAATTTTATATAGTCATTCATGTTGTATTATCAATGGTTTTATAGTCAAATTTGTTTACCCTTTGGTTATTTTTTGTACATCCTTAAAAAAAAAGGTAAAATTAACCATCTAAGAATTAGTGATATGGATATTTTCAATGAGGACATAACGTTATGTC
>NW_026543404.1:0-30884 GCF_028750875.1 Macrosteles quadrilineatus
AAACTTGTACAAACTTGTACATCCTTGTACACGATTGTACACCCTTGTACACACTTGTAAAACCTTGTACACACTTGTACAACCTGATACACAATTGTACAACCTTGTACACACTTGTACAACCTTGTACACACTTGTACAACCTTGTACACACTTGTACAACCTTGTACACACTTGTACAACCTTGTACACACTTGTACAACCTTGTACACACTTGTACAGCCTTGTACACAATTGTACAACCTTGTACACACTTGTACAACCTTGTACACACTTGTACAACCTTGTACACAATTGTACAGCCTTGTACACACTTGTACAACCTTGTACACACTTGTACAGCCTTGTACACAATTGTACAACCTTGTACACACTTGTACAACCTTGTACACCCTTGTACAAACTTTTACACATCGTACACACTTGTACACCCTTGTACAAACTTGTACAACCTTGTACACACTTGTACAACCTTGTACACAATTGTACAGCCTTGTACACACTTGTACAGACTTGTACACACTTGTACAGCCTTGTACAAAATTGTACAACCTTGTACACACTTGTACAGCCTTGTACACAATTGTACAACCTTGTACACACTTGTACAACCTTGTACACCCTTGTACAAACTTTTACACATCGTACACACTTGTACACCCTTGTACAAACTTGTACATCCTTGTACACACTTGTACAACCTTGTACACACTTGTACAATCTTGTACACACTTGTACAGCCTTGTACACAATTGTACAACCTTGTACACACTTGTACAGCCTTGTACACAATTGTACAACCTTGTACACACTTGTACAACCTTGTACACCTTTGTACACACTTTTACTTATCGTACACATTTGTACAACCTTGTACAAACTTGTACACACTTGTACAACCTTGTACAAACTTGTACAACCTTGTACACACTTGTACAAGCTTGTACACACTTGTACAAGTTGTACACACTTGTACAACCTTGTACACACTTGTACAACCTTGTACACACTTGTACAACCTTGTACACAATTGTAAAACCTTGTACACACTTGTACAACCTTGTACAAACTTGTACACACTTGTACAAACTTTTACATCCTTGTACACATTTGTACACCCTTGTACACACTTGTACAACCTTGTTCAACCTTGTACAAACCTGTACACCCTTGTACACACTTGTACAAGCTTGTACACGATTGTACAGCCTTGTACACACTTGTGCACCCTTGTACAAACTTGTACATCCTTGTACACACTTGTACAACCTTGTACAAACTTGTACAAACTTGTACAAACTTGTACAAACTTGTACAAAACTTGTACAAACTTGTACATCCTTGTACACGATTGTACACCCTTGTACACACTTGTACAACCTTGTACACACTTGTACAACCTGATACACAATTGTACAACCTTGTACACACTTGTACAACCTTGTACACACTTGTACAACCTTGTACACACTTGTACAACCTTGTACACACTTGTACAGCCTTGTACACAATTGTACAACCTTGTACACACTTGTACAACCTTGTACACACTTGTACAACCTTGTACACAATTGTACAGCCTTGTACACACTTGTACAACCTTGTACACACTTGTACAGCCTTGTACAAAATTGTACAACCTTGTACACACTTGTACAGCCTTGTACACAATTGTACAACCTTACACTTGTACAACCTTGTACAACCCTTGTACAAAACTTTTACACATCGTACACACTTGTACACCCCTTGTACAAACTTGTACATCCTTGTACAAACTTGTACAACCTTGTACACACTTGTACAATCTTGTACACACTTGTACAAGCCTTGTACACACTTGTACAACCTTGTACACCCTTGTACAAACTTTTACACATCGTACACACTTGTACACCCTTGTACAAACTTGTACATCCTTGTACACACTTGTACAACCTTGTACACACTTGTACAATCTTGTACACACTTGTACAGCCTTGTACACAATTGTACAACCTTGTACACACTTGTACAGCCTTGTACACAATTGTACAACCTTGTACACACTTGTACAAACCTTGTACACCCTTGTACACACTTTTACTTATCGTACACACTTGTACACCCTTGTACAAACTTGTACATCCTTGTACACACTTGTACAACCTTGTACAAACTTGTACAAACTTTTACATCCTTGTACACGATTTTACACCCTTGTACACACTTGTACAACCTTGTAAAAACTTGTACAACCTTGTACACACTTGTACACCCTTGTACACACTTGTACAAGCTTGTACACACTTGTACAACCTTGTACACACTTGTACACCCCTTGTACACACATGTATAACCTTGTACACAACTTGTACAACCTTGTACACACTTGTACAACCTTGTAAAAACTTGTACACCCTTGTACAAACTTGTACACCCCTGTACACACTTGTACACATTTGTACACACTTGTACACCCTTATACACACTTGTACAACCTTGTACAAACCTATACAATCTTGTACACACTTGTACAACCCAGTACACAACTTGTACAACCTTGTACACACTTGTACAACCTTGTAAAACTTGTACACCCTTGTACAAACTTTTACACCCCTGTACACACTTGTACACATTTGTACACACTTGTACACCCTTGTACACACTTGTACAACCTTGTACAAACTTATACAATCTTGTACACACTTGTACAACCCAGTACACACTTGTACAATCTTGTACAAACTTGTACATCCTTGTACACGATTGTACACCCTTTGTACACACTTGTACAACCTTGTACACACTTGTACAACCTTGTACACAATTGTACAACCTTGTACACACTTGTACAACCTTGTACACAATTGTACAACCTTGTACACACTTGTACAACCTTGTACACACTTGCACAACTTTGTACACACTTGTACAGTCTTGTACACAATTGTACAACCTTGTACACACTTGTACAACCTTGTACACACTTGTACAACCTTGTACACAATTGTACAGCCTTGTACACACTTGTACAACCTTGTACACCCTTGTACACACTTTTACTTATCGTACACACTTGTACAACCTTGTACACACTTGTACAACCTTGTACACACTTGTACAACCTTGTACACCACTTGTACAACCTTGTACACACTTGTACAACCTTGTACACACTTGTACAGCCTTGTACACAATTGTACAACCTTGTACACACTTGTACAACCTTGTACACACTTGTACAACCTTGTACACAATTGTACAGCCTTGTACACACTTGTACAACCCTTGTACACACTTGTACAGCCTTGTACACAATTGTACAACCTTGTACACACTTGTACAACCTTGTACACCCTTGTACAAACTTTTACACATCGTACACACTTGTACACCCTTGTACAAACTTGTACAACCTTGTACACACTTGTACAACCTTGTACACAATTGTACAGCCTTGTACACACTTGTACAGACTTGTACACACTTGTACAGCCTTGTACAAAATTGTACAACCTTGTACACACTTGTACAGCCTTGTACACAATTGTACAACCTTGTACACACTTGTACAACCTTGTACACCCTTGTACAAACTTTTACACATCGTACACACTTGTACACCCTTGTACAAACTTGTACATCCTTGTACACACTTGTACAACCTTGTACACACTTGTACAATCTTGTACACACTTGTACAGCCTTGTACACAATTGTACAACCTTGTACACACTTGTACAGCCTTGTACACAATTGTACAACCTTGTACACACTTGTACAACCTTGTACACCTTTGTACACACTTTTACTTATCGTACACATTTGTACAACCTTGTACAAACTTGTACACACTTGTACAACCTTGTACAAACTTGTACAACCTTGTACACACTTGTACAAGCTTGTACACACTTGTACAAGTTGTACACACTTGTACAACCTTGTACACACTTGTACAACCTTGTACACACTTGTACAACCTTGTACACAATTGTAAAACCTTGTACACACTTGTACAACCTTGTACAAACTTGTACACACTTGTACAAACTTTTACATCCTTGTACACATTTGTACACCCTTGTACACACTTGTACAACCTTGTTCAACCTTGTACAAACCTGTACACCCTTGTACACACTTGTACAAGCTTGTACACGATTGTACAGCCTTGTACACACTTGTGCACCCTTGTACAAACTTGTACATCCTTGTACACACTTGTACAACCTTGTACAAACTTGTACAAACTTGTACAAACTTGTACAAACTTGTACATCCTTGTACACGATTGTACACCCTTGTACACACTTGTAAAACCTTGTACACACTTGTACAACCTGATACACAATTGTACAACCTTGTACACACTTGTACAACCTTGTACACACTTGTACAACCTTGTACACACTTGTACAACCTTGTACACACTTGTACAACCTTGTACACACTTGTACAACCTTGTACACACTTGTACAGCCTTGTACACAATTGTACAACCTTGTACACACTTGTACAACCTTGTACACACTTGTACAACCTTGTACACAATTGTACAGCCTTGTACACACTTGTACAACCTTGTACACACTTGTACAGCCTTGTACACAATTGTACAACCTTGTACACACTTGTACAACCTTGTACACCCTTGTACAAACTTTTACACATCGTACACACTTGTACACCCTTGTACAAACTTGTACAACCTTGTACACACTTGTACAACCTTGTACACAATTGTACAGCCTTGTACACACTTGTACAGACTTGTACACACTTGTACAGCCTTGTACAAAATTGTACAACCTTGTACACACTTGTACAGCCTTGTACACAATTGTACAACCTTGTACACACTTGTACAACCTTGTACACCCTTGTACAAACTTTTACACATCGTACACACTTGTACACCCTTGTACAAACTTGTACATCCTTGTACACACTTGTACAACCTTGTACACACTTGTACAATCTTGTACACACTTGTACAGCCTTGTACACAATTGTACAACCTTGTACACACTTGTACAGCCTTGTACACAATTGTACAACCTTGTACACACTTGTACAACCTTGTACACCTTTGTACACACTTTTACTTATCGTACACATTTGTACAACCTTGTACAAACTTGTACACACTTGTACAACCTTGTACAAACTTGTACAGCCTTGTACACACTTGTACAAGCTTGTACACACTTGTACAAGTTGTACACACTTGTACAACCTTGTACACACTTGTACAACCTTGTACACACTTGTACAACCTTGTACACAATTGTAAAACCTTGTACACACTTGTACAACCTTGTACAAACTTGTACACACTTGTACAAACTTTTACATCCTTGTACACATTTGTACACCCTTGTACACACTTGTACAACCTTGTTCAACCTTGTACAAACCTGTACACCCTTGTACACACTTGTACAAGCTTGTACACGATTGTACAGCCTTGTACACACTTGTGCACCCTTGTACAAACTTGTACATCCTTGTACACACTTGTACAACCTTGTACAAACTTGTACAAACTTGTACAAACTTGTACAAACTTGTACAAACTTGTACAAACTTGTACATCCTTGTACACGATTGTACACCCTTGTACACACTTGTACAACCTTGTACACACTTGTACAACCTGATACACAATTGTACAACCTTGTACACACTTGTACAACCTTGTACACACTTGTACAACCTTGTACACACTTGTACAACCTTGTACACACTTGTACAGCCTTGTACACAATTGTACAACCTTGTACACACTTGTACAACCTTGTACACACTTGTACAACCTTGTACACAATTGTACAGCCTTGTACACACTTGTACAACCTTGTACACACTTGTACAGCCTTGTACACAATTGTACAACCTTGTACACACTTGTACAACCTTGTACACCCTTGTACAAACTTTTACACATCGTACACACTTGTACACCCTTGTACAAACTTGTACATCCTTGTACACACTTGTACAACCTTGTACACACTTGTACAATCTTGTACACACTTGTACAGCCTTGTACACAATTGTACAACCTTGTACACACTTGTACAGCCTTGTACACAATTGTACAACCTTGTACACACTTGTACAACCTTGTACACCTTTGTACACACTTTTACTTATCGTACACATTTGTACAACCTTGTACAAACTTGTACACACTTGTACAACCTTGTACAAACTTGTACAACCTTGTACACACTTGTACAAGCTTGTACACACTTGTACAAGTTGTACACACTTGTACAACCTTGTACACACTTGTACAACCTTGTACACACTTGTACAACCTTGTACACAATTGTAAAACCTTGTACACACTTGTACAACCTTGTACAAACTTGTACACACTTGTACAAACTTTTACATCCTTGTACACATTTGTACACCCTTGTACACACTTGTACAACCTTGTTCAACCTTGTACAAACCTGTACACCCTTGTACACACTTGTACAAGCTTGTACACGATTGTACAGCCTTGTACACACTTGTGCACCCTTGTACAAACTTGTACATCCTTGTACACACTTGTACAACCTTGTACAAACTTGTACAAACTTGTACAAACTTGTACAAACTTGTACATCCTTGTACACGATTGTACACCCTTGTACACACTTGTAAAACCTTGTACACACTTGTACAACCTGATACACAATTGTACAACCTTGTACACACTTGTACAACCTTGTACACACTTGTACAACCTTGTACACACTTGTACAACCTTGTACACACTTGTACAACCTTGTACACACTTGTACAACCTTGTACACACTTGTACAACCTTGTACACACTTGTACAACCTTGTACACACTTGTACAGCCTTGTACACAATTGTACAACCTTGTACACACTTGTACAACCTTGTACACACTTGTACAACCTTGTACACAATTGTACAGCCTTGTACACACTTGTACAACCTTGTACACACTTGTACAGCCTTGTACACAATTGTACAACCTTGTACACACTTGTACAACCTTGTACACCCTTGTACAAACTTTTACACATCGTACACACTTGTACACCCTTGTACAAACTTGTACAACCTTGTACACACTTGTACAACCTTGTACACAATTGTACAGCCTTGTACACACTTGTACAGACTTGTACACACTTGTACAGCCTTGTACAAAATTGTACAACCTTGTACACACTTGTACAGCCTTGTACACAATTGTACAACCTTGTACACACTTGTACAACCTTGTACACCCTTGTACAAACTTTTACACATCGTACACACTTGTACACCCTTGTACAAACTTGTACATCCTTGTACACACTTGTACAACCTTGTACACACTTGTACAATCTTGTACACACTTGTACAGCCTTGTACACAATTGTACAACCTTGTACACACTTGTACAGCCTTGTACACAATTGTACAACCTTGTACACACTTGTACAACCTTGTACACCTTTGTACACACTTTTACTTATCGTACACATTTGTACAACCTTGTACAAACTTGTACACACTTGTACAACCTTGTACAAACTTGTACAGCCTTGTACACACTTGTACAAGCTTGTACACACTTGTACAAGTTGTACACACTTGTACAACCTTGTACACACTTGTACAACCTTGTACACACTTGTACAACCTTGTACACAATTGTAAAACCTTGTACACACTTGTACAACCTTGTACAAACTTGTACACACTTGTACAAACTTTTACATCCTTGTACACATTTGTACACCCTTGTACACACTTGTACAACCTTGTTCAACCTTGTACAAACCTGTACACCCTTGTACACACTTGTACAAGCTTGTACACGATTGTACAGCCTTGTACACACTTGTGCACCCTTGTACAAACTTGTACATCCTTGTACACACTTGTACAACCTTGTACAAACTTGTACAAACTTGTACAAACTTGTACAAACTTGTACAAACTTGTACAAACTTGTACAAACTTGTACATCCTTGTACACGATTGTACACCCTTGTACACACTTGTACAACCTTGTACACACTTGTACAACCTGATACACAATTGTACAACCTTGTACACACTTGTACAACCTTGTACACACTTGTACAACCTTGTACACACTTGTACAACCTTGTACACACTTGTACAGCCTTGTACACAATTGTACAACCTTGTACACACTTGTACAACCTTGTACACACTTGTACAACCTTGTACACAATTGTACAGCCTTGTACACACTTGTACAACCTTGTACACACTTGTACAGCCTTGTACAAAATTGTACAACCTTGTACACACTTGTACAGCCTTGTACACAATTGTACAACCTTGTACACACTTGTACAACCTTGTACACCCTTGTACAAACTTTTACACATCGTACACACTTGTACACCCTTGTACAAACTTGTACATCCTTGTACAAACTTGTACAACCTTGTACACACTTGTACAATCTTGTACACACTTGTACAGCCTTGTACACACTTGTACAACCTTGTACACCCTTGTACAAACTTTTACACATCGTACACACTTGTACACCCTTGTACAAACTTGTACATCCTTGTACACACTTGTACAACCTTGTACACACTTGTACAATCTTGTACACACTTGTACAGCCTTGTACACAATTGTACAACCTTGTACACACTTGTACAGCCTTGTACACAATTGTACAACCTTGTACACACTTGTACAACCTTGTACACCCTTGTACACACTTTTACTTATCGTACACACTTGTACACCCTTGTACAAACTTGTACATCCTTGTACACACTTGTACAACCTTGTACAAACTTGTACAAACTTTTACATCCTTGTACACGATTTTACACCCTTGTACACACTTGTACAACCTTGTAAAAACTTGTACAACCTTGTACACACTTGTACACCCTTGTACACACTTGTACAAGCTTGTACACACTTGTACAACCTTGTACACACTTGTACACCCTTGTACACACATGTATAACCTTGTACACAACTTGTACAACCTTGTACACACTTGTACAACCTTGTAAAACTTGTACACCCTTGTACAAACTTGTACACCCCTGTACACACTTGTACACATTTGTACACACTTGTACACCCTTATACACACTTGTACAACCTTGTACAAACCTATACAATCTTGTACACACTTGTACAACCCAGTACACAACTTGTACAACCTTGTACACACTTGTACAACCTTGTAAAACTTGTACACCCTTGTACAAACTTTTACACCCCTGTACACACTTGTACACATTTGTACACACTTGTACACCCTTGTACACACTTGTACAACCTTGTACAAACTTATACAATCTTGTACACACTTGTACAACCCAGTACACACTTGTACAATCTTGTACAAACTTGTACATCCTTGTACACGATTGTACACCCTTGTACACACTTGTACAACCTTGTACACACTTGTACAACCTTGTACACAATTGTACAACCTTGTACACACTTGTACAACCTTGTACACAATTGTACAACCTTGTACACACTTGTACAACCTTGTACACACTTGCACAACTTTGTACACACTTGTACAGTCTTGTACACAATTGTACAACCTTGTACACACTTGTACAACCTTGTACACACTTGTACAACCTTGTACACAATTGTACAGCCTTGTACACACTTGTACAAACTTGTACACCCTTGTACACACTTTTACTTATCGTACACACTTGTACAACCTTGTACACACTTGTACAACCTTGTACACACTTGTACAACCTTGTACACACTTGTACAACCTTGTACACACTTGTACAACCTTGTACACACTTGTACAGCCTTGTACACAATTGTACAACCTTGTACACACTTGTACAACCTTGTACACACTTGTACAACCTTGTACACAATTGTACAGCCTTGTACACACTTGTACAACCTTGTACACACTTGTACAGCCTTGTACACAATTGTACAACCTTGTACACACTTGTACAACCTTGTACACCCTTGTACAAACTTTTACACATCGTACACACTTGTACACCCTTGTACAAACTTGTACAACCTTGTACACACTTGTACAACCTTGTACACAATTGTACAGCCTTGTACACACTTGTACAGACTTGTACACACTTGTACAGCCTTGTACAAAATTGTACAACCTTGTACACACTTGTACAGCCTTGTACACAATTGTACAACCTTGTACACACTTGTACAACCTTGTACACCCTTGTACAAACTTTTACACATCGTACACACTTGTACACCCTTGTACAAACTTGTACATCCTTGTACACACTTGTACAACCTTGTACACACTTGTACAATCTTGTACACACTTGTACAGCCTTGTACACAATTGTACAACCTTGTACACACTTGTACAGCCTTGTACACAATTGTACAACCTTGTACACACTTGTACAACCTTGTACACCTTTGTACACACTTTTACTTATCGTACACATTTGTACAACCTTGTACAAACTTGTACACACTTGTACAACCTTGTACAAACTTGTACAACCTTGTACACACTTGTACAAGCTTGTACACACTTGTACAAGTTGTACACACTTGTACAACCTTGTACACACTTGTACAACCTTGTACACACTTGTACAACCTTGTACACAATTGTAAAACCTTGTACACACTTGTACAACCTTGTACAAACTTGTACACACTTGTACAAACTTTTACATCCTTGTACACATTTGTACACCCTTGTACACACTTGTACAACCTTGTTCAACCTTGTACAAACCTGTACACCCTTGTACACACTTGTACAAGCTTGTACACGATTGTACAGCCTTGTACACACTTGTGCACCCTTGTACAACTTGTACATCCTTGTACACACTTGTACAACCTTGTACAAACTTGTACAAACTTGTACAAACTTGTACAAACTTGTACAAACTTGTACATCCTTGTACACGATTGTACACCCTTGTACACACTTGTACAACCTTGTACACACTTGTACAACCTGATACACAATTATACAACCTTGTACACACTTGTACAACCTTGTACACACTTGTACAACCTTGTACACACTTGTACAACCTTGTACACACTTGTACAGCCTTGTACACAATTGTACAACCTTGTACACACTTGTACAACCTTGTACACACTTGTACAACCTTGTACACAATTGTACAGCCTTGTACACACTTGTACAACCTTGTACACACTTGTACAGCCTTGTACAAAATTGTACAACCTTGTACACACTTGTACAACCTTGTACACACTTGTACAACCTTGTACACACTTGTACAACCTTGTACACACTTGTACAGCCTTGTACACAATTGTACAACCTTGTACACACTTGTACAACCTTGTACACACTTGTACAACCTTGTACACAATTGTACAGCCTTGTACACACTTGTACAACCTTGTACACACTTGTACAGCCTTGTACACAATTGTACAACCTTGTACACACTTGTACAACCTTGTACACCCTTGTACAAACTTTTACACATCGTACACACTTGTACACCCTTGTACAAACTTGTACAACCTTGTACACACTTGTACAACCTTGTACACAATTGTACAGCCTTGTACACACTTGTACAGACTTGTACACACTTGTACAGCCTTGTACAAAATTGTACAACCTTGTACACACTTGTACAGCCTTGTACACAATTGTACAACCTTGTACACACTTGTACAACCTTGTACACCCTTGTACAAACTTTTACACATCGTACACACTTGTACACCCTTGTACAAACTTGTACATCCTTGTACACACTTGTACAACCTTGTACACACTTGTACAATCTTGTACACACTTGTACAGCCTTGTACACAATTGTACAACCTTGTACACACTTGTACAGCCTTGTACACAATTGTACAACCTTGTACACACTTGTACAACCTTGTACACCTTTGTACACACTTTTACTTATCGTACACATTTGTACAACCTTGTACAAACTTGTACACACTTGTACAACCTTGTACAAACTTGTACAACCTTGTACACACTTGTACAAGCTTGTACACACTTGTACAAGTTGTACACACTTGTACAACCTTGTACACACTTGTACAACCTTGTACACACTTGTACAACCTTGTACACAATTGTAAAACCTTGTACACACTTGTACAACCTTGTACAAACTTGTACACACTTGTACAAACTTTTACATCCTTGTACACATTTGTACACCCTTCTACACACTTGTACAACCTTGTTCAACCTTGTACAAACCTGTACACCCTTGTACACACTTGTACAAGCTTGTACACGATTGTACAGCCTTGTACACACTTGTGCACCCTTGTACAAACTTGTACATCCTTGTACACACTTGTACAACCTTGTACAAACTTGTACAAACTTGTACAAACTTGTACAAACTTGTACAAACTTGTACAAACTTGTACATCCTTGTACACGATTGTACACCCTTGTACACACTTGTACAACCTTGTACACACTTGTACAACCTGATACACAATTGTACAACCTTGTACACACTTGTACAACCTTGTACACACTTGTACAACCTTGTACACACTTGTACAACCTTGTACACACTTGTACAGCCTTGTACACAATTGTACAACCTTGTACACACTTGTACAACCTTGTACACACTTGTACAACCTTGTACACAATTGTACAGCCTTGTACACACTTGTACAACCTTGTACACACTTGTACAGCCTTGTACAAAATTGTACAACCTTGTACACACTTGTACAGCCTTGTACACAATTGTACAACCTTGTACACACTTGTACAACCTTGTACACCCTTGTACAAACTTTTACACATCGTACACACTTGTACACCCTTGTACAAACTTGTACATCCTTGTACAAACTTGTACAACCTTGTACACACTTGTACAATCTTGTACACACTTGTACAGCCTTGTACACACTTGTACAACCTTGTACACCCTTGTACAAACTTTTACACATCGTACACACTTGTACACCCTTGTACAAACTTGTACATCCTTGTACACACTTGTACAACCTTGTACACACTTGTACAATCTTGTACACACTTGTACAGCCTTGTACACAATTGTACAACCTTGTACACACTTGTACAGCCTTGTACACAATTGTACAACCTTGTACACACTTGTACAACCTTGTACACCCTTGTACACACTTTTACTTATCGTACACACTTGTACACCCTTGTACAAACTTGTACATCCTTGTACACACTTGTACAACCTTGTACAAACTTGTACAAACTTTTACATCCTTGTACACGATTTTACACCCTTGTACACACTTGTACAACCTTGTAAAAACTTGTACAACCTTGTACACACTTGTACACCCTTGTACACACTTGTACAAGCTTGTACACACTTGTACAACCTTGTACACACTTGTACACCCTTGTACACACATGTATAACCTTGTACACAACTTGTACAACCTTGTACACACTTGTACAACCTTGTAAAACTTGTACACCCTTGTACAAACTTGTACACCCCTGTACACACTTGTACACATTTGTACACACTTGTACACCCTTATACACACTTGTACAACCTTGTACAAACCTATACAATCTTGTACACACTTGTACAACCCAGTACACAACTTGTACAACCTTGTACACACTTGTACAACCTTGTAAAACTTGTACACCCTTGTACAAACTTTTACACCCCTGTACACACTTGTACACATTTGTACACACTTGTACACCCTTGTACACACTTGTACAACCTTGTACAAACTTATACAATCTTGTACAAACTTGTACATCCTTGTACACGATTGTACACCCTTGTACACACTTGTACAACCTTGTACACACTTGTACAACCTTGTACACAATTGTACAACCTTGTACACACTTGTACAACCTTGTACACAATTGTACAACCTTGTACACACTTGTACAACCTTGTACACACTTGCACAACTTTGTACACACTTGTACAGTCTTGTACACAATTGTACAACCTTGTACACACTTGTACAACCTTGTACACACTTGTACAACCTTGTACACAATTGTACAGCCTTGTACACACTTGTACAACCTTGTACACCCTTGTACACACTTTTACTTATCGTACACACTTGTACAACCTTGTACACACTTGTACAACCTTGTACACACTTGTACAACCTTGTACACACTTGTACAACCTTGTACACACTTGTACAACCTTGTACACACTTGTACAGCCTTGTACACAATTGTACAACCTTGTACACACTTGTACAACCTTGTACACACTTGTACAACCTTGTACACAATTGTACAGCCTTGTACACACTTGTACAACCTTGTACACACTTGTACAGCCTTGTACACAATTGTACAACCTTGTACACACTTGTACAACCTTGTACACCCTTGTACAAACTTTTACACATCGTACACACTTGTACACCCTTGTACAAACTTGTACAACCTTGTACACACTTGTACAACCTTGTACACAATTGTACAGCCTTGTACACACTTGTACAGACTTGTACACACTTGTACAGCCTTGTACAAAATTGTACAACCTTGTACACACTTGTACAGCCTTGTACACAATTGTACAACCTTGTACACACTTGTACAACCTTGTACACCCTTGTACAAACTTTTACACATCGTACACACTTGTACACCCTTGTACAAACTTGTACATCCTTGTACACACTTGTACAACCTTGTACACACTTGTACAATCTTGTACACACTTGTACAGCCTTGTACACAATTGTACAACCTTGTACACACTTGTACAGCCTTGTACACAATTGTACAACCTTGTACACACTTGTACAACCTTGTACACCTTTGTACACACTTTTACTTATCGTACACATTTGTACAACCTTGTACAAACTTGTACACACTTGTACAACCTTGTACAAACTTGTACAACCTTGTACACACTTGTACAAGCTTGTACACACTTGTACAAGTTGTACACACTTGTACAACCTTGTACACACTTGTACAACCTTGTACACACTTGTACAACCTTGTACACAATTGTAAAACCTTGTACACACTTGTACAACCTTGTACAAACTTGTACACACTTGTACAAACTTTTACATCCTTGTACACATTTGTACACCCTTGTACACACTTGTACAACCTTGTTCAACCTTGTACAAACCTGTACACCCTTGTACACACTTGTACAAGCTTGTACACGATTGTACAGCCTTGTACACACTTGTGCACCCTTGTACAAACTTGTACATCCTTGTACACACTTGTACAACCTTGTACAAACTTGTACAAACTTGTACAAACTTGTACAAACTTGTACATCCTTGTACACGATTGTACACCCTTGTACACACTTGTAAAACCTTGTACACACTTGTACAACCTGATACACAATTGTACAACCTTGTACACACTTGTACAACCTTGTACACACTTGTACAACCTTGTACACACTTGTACAACCTTGTACACACTTGTACAACCTTGTACACACTTGTACAACCTTGTACACACTTGTACAGCCTTGTACACAATTGTACAACCTTGTACACACTTGTACAACCTTGTACACACTTGTACAACCTTGTACACAATTGTACAGCCTTGTACACACTTGTACAACCTTGTACACACTTGTACAGCCTTGTACACAATTGTACAACCTTGTACACACTTGTACAACCTTGTACACCCTTGTACAAACTTTTACACATCGTACACACTTGTACACCCTTGTACAAACTTGTACAACCTTGTACACACTTGTACAACCTTGTACACAATTGTACAGCCTTGTACACACTTGTACAGACTTGTACACACTTGTACAGCCTTGTACAAAATTGTACAACCTTGTACACACTTGTACAGCCTTGTACACAATTGTACAACCTTGTACACACTTGTACAACCTTGTACACCCTTGTACAAACTTTTACACATCGTACACACTTGTACACCCTTGTACAAACTTGTACATCCTTGTACACACTTGTACAACCTTGTACACACTTGTACAATCTTGTACACACTTGTACAGCCTTGTACACAATTGTACAGCCTTGTACACAATTGTACAACCTTGTACACACTTGTACAGCCTTGTACACAATTGTACAACCTTGTACACACTTGTACAACCTTGTACACCTTTGTACACACTTTTACTTATCGTACACATTTGTACAACCTTGTACAAACTTGTACACACTTGTACAACCTTGTACAAACTTGTACAGCCTTGTACACACTTGTACAAGCTTGTACACACTTGTACAAGTTGTACACACTTGTACAACCTTGTACACACTTGTACAACCTTGTACACACTTGTACAACCTTGTACACAATTGTAAAACCTTGTACACACTTGTACAACCTTGTACAAACTTGTACACACTTGTACAAACTTTTACATCCTTGTACACATTTGTACACCCTTGTACACACTTGTACAACCTTGTTCAACCTTGTACAAACCTGTACACCCTTGTACACACTTGTACAAGCTTGTACACGATTGTACAGCCTTGTACACACTTGTGCACCCTTGTACAAACTTGTACATCCTTGTACACACTTGTACAACCTTGTACAAACTTGTACAAACTTGTACAAACTTGTACAAACTTGTACAAACTTGTACAAACTTGTACATCCTTGTACACGATTGTACACCCTTGTACACACTTGTACAACCTTGTACACACTTGTACAACCTGATACACAATTGTACAACCTTGTACACACTTGTACAACCTTGTACACACTTGTACAACCTTGTACACACTTGTACAACCTTGTACACACTTGTACAGCCTTGTACACAATTGTACAACCTTGTACACACTTGTACAACCTTGTACACACTTGTACAACCTTGTACACAATTGTACAGCCTTGTACACACTTGTACAACCTTGTACACACTTGTACAGCCTTGTACAAAATTGTACAACCTTGTACACACTTGTACAGCCTTGTACACAATTGTACAACCTTGTACACACTTGTACAACCTTGTACACCCTTGTACAAACTTTTACACATCGTACACACTTGTACACCCTTGTACAAACTTGTACATCCTTGTACAAACTTGTACAACCTTGTACACACTTGTACAATCTTGTACACACTTGTACAGCCTTGTACACACTTGTACAACCTTGTACACCCTTGTACAAACTTTTACACATCGTACACACTTGTACACCCTTGTACAAACTTGTACATCCTTGTACACACTTGTACAACCTTGTACACACTTGTACAATCTTGTACACACTTGTACAGCCTTGTACACAATTGTACAACCTTGTACACACTTGTACAGCCTTGTACACAATTGTACAACCTTGTACACACTTGTACAACCTTGTACACCCTTGTACACACTTTTACTTATCGTACACACTTGTACACCCTTGTACAAACTTGTACATCCTTGTACACACTTGTACAACCTTGTACAAACTTGTACAAACTTTTACATCCTTGTACACGATTTTACACCCTTGTACACACTTGTACAACCTTGTAAAAACTTGTACAACCTTGTACACACTTGTACACCCTTGTACACACTTGTACAAGCTTGTACACACTTGTACAACCTTGTACACACTTGTACACCCTTGTACACACATGTATAACCTTGTACACAACTTGTACAACCTTGTACACACTTGTACAACCTTGTAAAACTTGTACACCCTTGTACAAACTTGTACACCCCTGTACACACTTGTACACATTTGTACACACTTGTACACCCTTATACACACTTGTACAACCTTGTACAAACCTATACAATCTTGTACACACTTGTACAACCCAGTACACAACTTGTACAACCTTGTACACACTTGTACAACCTTGTAAAACTTGTACACCCTTGTACAAACTTTTACACCCCTGTACACACTTGTACACATTTGTACACACTTGTACACCCTTGTACACACTTGTACAACCTTGTACAAACTTATACAATCTTGTACACACTTGTACAACCCAGTACACACTTGTACAATCTTGTACAAACTTGTACATCCTTGTACACGATTGTACACCCTTGTACACACTTGTACAACCTTGTACACACTTGTACAACCTTGTACACAATTGTACAACCTTGTACACACTTGTACAACCTTGTACACAATTGTACAACCTTGTACACACTTGTACAACCTTGTACACACTTGCACAACTTTGTACACACTTGTACAGTCTTGTACACAATTGTACAACCTTGTACACACTTGTACAACCTTGTACAAACTTATACAATCTTGTACAAACTTGTACATCCTTGTACACGATTGTACACCCTTGTACACACTTGTACAACCTTGTACACACTTGTACAACCTTGTACACAATTGTACAACCTTGTACACACTTGTACAACCTTGTACACAATTGTACAACCTTGTACACACTTGTACAACCTTGTACACACTTGCACAACTTTGTACACACTTGTACAGTCTTGTACACAATTGTACAACCTTGTACACACTTGTACAACCTTGTACACACTTGTACAACCTTGTACACAATTGTACAGCCTTGTACACACTTGTACAACCTTGTACACCCTTGTACACACTTTTACTTATCGTACACACTTGTACAACCTTGTACACACTTGTACAACCTTGTACACACTTGTACAACCTTGTACACACTTGTACAACCTTGTACACACTTGTACAACCTTGTACACACTTGTACAGCCTTGTACACAATTGTACAACCTTGTACACACTTGTACAACCTTGTACACACTTGTACAACCTTGTACACAATTGTACAGCCTTGTACACACTTGTACAACCTTGTACACACTTGTACAGCCTTGTACACAATTGTACAACCTTGTACACACTTGTACAACCTTGTACACCCTTGTACAAACTTTTACACATCGTACACACTTGTACACCCTTGTACAAACTTGTACAACCTTGTACACACTTGTACAACCTTGTACACAATTGTACAGCCTTGTACACACTTGTACAGACTTGTACACACTTGTACAGCCTTGTACAAAATTGTACAACCTTGTACACACTTGTACAGCCTTGTACACAATTGTACAACCTTGTACACACTTGTACAACCTTGTACACCCTTGTACAAACTTTTACACATCGTACACACTTGTACACCCTTGTACAAACTTGTACATCCTTGTACACACTTGTACAACCTTGTACACACTTGTACAATCTTGTACACACTTGTACAGCCTTGTACACAATTGTACAACCTTGTACACACTTGTACAGCCTTGTACACAATTGTACAACCTTGTACACACTTGTACAACCTTGTACACCTTTGTACACACTTTTACTTATCGTACACATTTGTACAACCTTGTACAAACTTGTACACACTTGTACAACCTTGTACAAACTTGTACAACCTTGTACACACTTGTACAAGCTTGTACACACTTGTACAAGTTGTACACACTTGTACAACCTTGTACACACTTGTACAACCTTGTACACACTTGTACAACCTTGTACACAATTGTAAAACCTTGTACACACTTGTACAACCTTGTACAAACTTGTACACACTTGTACAAACTTTTACATCCTTGTACACATTTGTACACCCTTGTACACACTTGTACAACCTTGTTCAACCTTGTACAAACCTGTACACCCTTGTACACACTTGTACAAGCTTGTACACGATTGTACAGCCTTGTACACACTTGTGCACCCTTGTACAAACTTGTACATCCTTGTACACACTTGTACAACCTTGTACAAACTTGTACAAACTTGTACAAACTTGTACAAACTTGTACATCCTTGTACACGATTGTACACCCTTGTACACACTTGTAAAACCTTGTACACACTTGTACAACCTGATACACAATTGTACAACCTTGTACACACTTGTACAACCTTGTACACACTTGTACAACCTTGTACACACTTGTACAACCTTGTACACACTTGTACAACCTTGTACACACTTGTACAACCTTGTACACACTTGTACAGCCTTGTACACAATTGTACAACCTTGTACACACTTGTACAACCTTGTACACACTTGTACAACCTTGTACACAATTGTACAGCCTTGTACACACTTGTACAACCTTGTACACACTTGTACAGCCTTGTACACAATTGTACAACCTTGTACACACTTGTACAACCTTGTACACCCTTGTACAAACTTTTACACATCGTACACACTTGTACACCCTTGTACAAACTTGTACAACCTTGTACACACTTGTACAACCTTGTACACAATTGTACAGCCTTGTACACACTTGTACAGACTTGTACACACTTGTACAGCCTTGTACAAAATTGTACAACCTTGTACACACTTGTACAGCCTTGTACACAATTGTACAACCTTGTACACACTTGTACAACCTTGTACACCCTTGTACAAACTTTTACACATCGTACACACTTGTACACCCTTGTACAAACTTGTACATCCTTGTACACACTTGTACAACCTTGTACACACTTGTACAATCTTGTACACACTTGTACAGCCTTGTACACAATTGTACAGCCTTGTACACAATTGTACAACCTTGTACACACTTGTACAGCCTTGTACACAATTGTACAACCTTGTACACACTTGTACAACCTTGTACACCTTTGTACACACTTTTACTTATCGTACACATTTGTACAACCTTGTACAAACTTGTACACACTTGTACAACCTTGTACAAACTTGTACAGCCTTGTACACACTTGTACAAGCTTGTACACACTTGTACAAGTTGTACACACTTGTACAACCTTGTACACACTTGTACAACCTTGTACACACTTGTACAACCTTGTACACAATTGTAAAACCTTGTACACACTTGTACAACCTTGTACAAACTTGTACACACTTGTACAAACTTTTACATCCTTGTACACATTTGTACACCCTTGTACACACTTGTACAACCTTGTTCAACCTTGTACAAACCTGTACACCCTTGTACACACTTGTACAAGCTTGTACACGATTGTACAGCCTTGTACACACTTGTGCACCCTTGTACAAACTTGTACATCCTTGTACACACTTGTACAACCTTGTACAAACTTGTACAAACTTGTACAAACTTGTACAAACTTGTACAAACTTGTACAAACTTGTACATCCTTGTACACGATTGTACACCCTTGTACACACTTGTACAACCTTGTACACACTTGTACAACCTGATACACAATTGTACAACCTTGTACACACTTGTACAACCTTGTACACACTTGTACAACCTTGTACACACTTGTACAACCTTGTACACACTTGTACAGCCTTGTACACAATTGTACAACCTTGTACACACTTGTACAACCTTGTACACACTTGTACAACCTTGTACACAATTGTACAGCCTTGTACACACTTGTACAACCTTGTACACACTTGTACAGCCTTGTACAAAATTGTACAACCTTGTACACACTTGTACAGCCTTGTACACAATTGTACAACCTTGTACACACTTGTACAACCTTGTACACCCTTGTACAAACTTTTACACATCGTACACACTTGTACACCCTTGTACAAACTTGTACATCCTTGTACAAACTTGTACAACCTTGTACACACTTGTACAATCTTGTACACACTTGTACAGCCTTGTACACACTTGTACAACCTTGTACACCCTTGTACAAACTTTTACACATCGTACACACTTGTACACCCTTGTACAAACTTGTACATCCTTGTACACACTTGTACAACCTTGTACACACTTGTACAATCTTGTACACACTTGTACAGCCTTGTACACAATTGTACAACCTTGTACACACTTGTACAGCCTTGTACACAATTGTACAACCTTGTACACACTTGTACAACCTTGTACACCCTTGTACACACTTTTACTTATCGTACACACTTGTACACCCTTGTACAAACTTGTACATCCTTGTACACACTTGTACAACCTTGTACAAACTTGTACAAACTTTTACATCCTTGTACACGATTTTACACCCTTGTACACACTTGTACAACCTTGTAAAAACTTGTACAACCTTGTACACACTTGTACACCCTTGTACACACTTGTACAAGCTTGTACACACTTGTACAACCTTGTACACACTTGTACACCCTTGTACACACATGTATAACCTTGTACACAACTTGTACAACCTTGTACACACTTGTACAACCTTGTAAAACTTGTACACCCTTGTACAAACTTGTACACCCCTGTACACACTTGTACACATTTGTACACACTTGTACACCCTTATACACACTTGTACAACCTTGTACAAACCTATACAATCTTGTACACACTTGTACAACCCAGTACACAACTTGTACAACCTTGTACACACTTGTACAACCTTGTAAAACTTGTACACCCTTGTACAAACTTTTACACCCCTGTACACACTTGTACACATTTGTACACACTTGTACACCCTTGTACACACTTGTACAACCTTGTACAAACTTATACAATCTTGTACACACTTGTACAACCCAGTACACACTTGTACAATCTTGTACAAACTTGTACATCCTTGTACACGATTGTACACCCTTGTACACACTTGTACAACCTTGTACACACTTGTACAACCTTGTACACAATTGTACAACCTTGTACACACTTGTACAACCTTGTACACAATTGTACAACCTTGTACACACTTGTACAACCTTGTACACACTTGCACAACTTTGTACACACTTGTACAGTCTTGTACACAATTGTACAACCTTGTACACACTTGTACAACCTTGTACACACTTGTACAACCTTGTACACAATTGTACAGCCTTGTACACACTTGTACAAACTTGTACACCCTTGTACACACTTTTACTTATCGTACACACTTGTACAACCTTGTACACACTTGTACAACCTTGTACACACTTGTACAACCTTGTACACACTTGTACAACCTTGTACACACTTGTACAACCTTGTACACACTTGTACAACCTTGTACACACTTGTACAGCCTTGTACACAATTGTACAACCTTGTACACACTTGTACAACCTTGTACACACTTGTACAACCTTGTACACAATTGTACAGCCTTGTACACACTTGTACAACCTTGTACACACTTGTACAGCCTTGTACACAATTGTACAACCTTGTACACACTTGTACAACCTTGTACACCCTTGTACAAACTTTTACACATCGTACACACTTGTACAACCTTGTACAAACTTGTACAACCTTGTACACACTTGTACAACCTTGTACACAATTGTACAGCCTTGTACACACTTGTACAGACTTGTACACACTTGTACAGCCTTGTACAAAATTGTACAACCTTGTACACACTTGTACAGCCTTGTACACAATTGTACAACCTTGTACACACTTGTACAACCTTGTACACCCTTGTACAAACTTTTACACATCGTACACACTTGTACACCCTTGTACAAACTTGTACATCCTTGTACACACTTGTACAACCTTGTACACACTTGTACAATCTTGTACACACTTGTACAGCCTTGTACACAATTGTACAACCTTGTACACACTTGTACAGCCTTGTACACAATTGTACAACCTTGTACACACTTGTACAACCTTGTACACCTTTGTACACACTTTTACTTATCATACACATTTGTACAACCTTGTACAAACTTGTACACACTTGTACAACCTTGTACAAACTTGTACAACCTTGTACACACTTGTACAAGCTTGTACACACTTGTACAAGTTGTACACACTTGTACAACCTTGTACACACTTGTACAACCTTGTACACACTTGTACAACCTTGTACACAATTGTAAAACCTTGTACACACTTGTACAACCTTGTACAAACTTGTACACACTTGTACAAACTTTTACATCCTTGTACACATTTGTACACCCTTGTACAAACTTGTACAACCTTGTTCAACCTTGTACAAACCTGTACACCCTTGTACACACTTGTACAAGCTTGTACACGATTGTACAGCCTTGTACACACTTGTGCACCCTTGTACAAACTTGTACATCCTTGTACACACTTGTACAACCTTGTACAAACTTGTACAAACTTGTACAAACTTGTACAAACTTGTACAAACTTGTACAAACTTGTACATCCTTGTACACGATTGTACACCCTTGTACACACTTGTACAACCTTGTACACACTTGTACAACCTGATACACAATTATACAACCTTGTACACACTTGTACAACCTTGTACACACTTGTACAACCTTGTACACACTTGTACAACCTTGTACACACTTGTACAGCCTTGTACACAATTGTACAACCTTGTACACACTTGTACAACCTTGTACACACTTGTACAACCTTGTACACAATTGTACAGCCTTGTACACATTTGTACAACCTTGTACACACTTGTACAGCCTTGTACAAAATTGTACAACCTTGTACACACTTGTACAGCCTTGTACACAATTGTACAACCTTGTACACACTTGTACAACCTTGTACACCCTTGTACAAACTTTTACACATCGTACACACTTGTACACCCTTGTACAAACTTGTACATCCTTGTACAAACTTGTACAACCTTGTACACACTTGTACAATCTTGTACACACTTGTACAGCCTTGTACACACTTGTACAACCTTGTACACCCTTGTACAAACTTTTACACATCGTACACACTTGTACACCCTTGTACAAACTTGTACATCCTTGTACACACTTGTACAACCTTGTACACACTTGTACAATCTTGTACACACTTGTACAGCCTTGTACACAATTGTACAACCTTGTACACACTTGTACAGCCTTGTACACAATTGTACAACCTTGTACACACTTGTACAACCTTGTACACCCTTGTACACACTTTTACTTATCGTACACACTTGTACACCCTTGTACAAACTTGTACATCCTTGTACACACTTGTACAACCTTGTACAAACTTGTACAAACTTTTACATCCTTGTACACGATTTTACACCCTTGTACACACTTGTACAACCTTGTAAAAACTTGTACAACCTTGTACACACTTGTACACCCTTGTACACACTTGTACAAGCTTGTACACACTTGTACAACCTTGTACACACTTGTACACCCTTGTACACACATGTATAACCTTGTACACAACTTGTACAACCTTGTACACACTTGTACAACCTTGTAAAACTTGTACACCCTTGTACAAACTTGTACACCCCTGTACACACTTGTACACATTTGTACACACTTGTACACCCTTATACACACTTGTACAACCTTGTACAAACCTATACAATCTTGTACACACTTGTACAACCCAGTACACAACTTGTACAACCTTGTACACACTTGTACAACCTTGTAAAACTTGTACACCCTTGTACAAACTTTTACACCCCTGTACACACTTGTACACATTTGTACACACTTGTACACCCTTGTACACACTTGTACAACCTTGTACAAACTTATACAATCTTGTACACACTTGTACAACCCAGTACACACTTGTACAATCTTGTACAAACTTGTACATCCTTGTACACGATTGTACACCCTTGTACACACTTGTACAACCTTGTACACACTTGTACAACCTTGTACACAATTGTACAACCTTGTACACACTTGTACAACCTTGTACACAATTGTACAACCTTGTACACACTTGTACAACCTTGTACACACTTGCACAACTTTGTACACACTTGTACAGTCTTGTACACAATTGTACAACCTTGTACACACTTGTACAACCTTGTACACACTTGTACAACCTTGTACACAATTGTACAGCCTTGTACACACTTGTACAACCTTGTACACACTTGTACAGCCTTGTACACAATTGTACAACCTTGTACACACTTGTACAACCTTGTACACACTTGTACAACCTTGTACACAATTGTACAGCCTTGTACACACTTGTACAACCTTGTACACACTTGTACAACCTTGTAAAAACTTGTACACCCTTGTACACACTTGTACAACCTTGTACAACCTTGTACACACTTGTACAGCCTTGTACACAATTGTACAACCTTGTACACACTTGTACAACCTTGTACACAATTGTACAACCTCGTACACACTTGTACAACTTTGTACACACTTGTACAACCTTGTACACACTTGTACAACCTTGTACACACTTGTACAACCTTGTACACACTTGTACAACCTTGTACACACTTGTACAACCTTTTACACACTTGTACAGCCTTGTACACAATTGTACAACCTTGTACACACTTGTACAGCCTTGTACACAATTGTACAACCTTGTACACACTTGTACAACCTTGTACACTCTTGTACACACTTTTGCTTATCGTACACACTTGTACACCCTTGTAAAAACTTGTACATCCTTGTACACACTTGTACAACCTTGTACAAACTTGTACAAACTTGTACATCCTTGTACACGATTTTACACCCTTGTACACACTTGTAAAACCTTGTAAAAACTTGTACAACCTTGTACACACTTGTACACCCTTGTACACACTTGTACAAGCTTGTACACACTTGTACAAGCTTGTACACACTTGTACAACCTTGTACACACTTGTACAACCTTGTACACACTTGTACAACCTTGTACACACTTGTACAACCTTGTACACACTTGTACAACCTTGTACACACTTGTACAACCTTGTACACACTTGTACAATCTTGTACACAATTGTACAACCTTGTACACACTTGTAAAACCTTGTACACACTTGTACAACCTTGTACACACTTGTACAACCTTGTACACAATTGTACAACCTTGTACACACTTGTACAACCTTGTACACACTTGTACAACCTTGAACACACTTGTACAGCCTTGTACACAATTGTACAACCTTGTACACACTTGTACAACCTTGTACACACTTGTACAACCTTGTACACAATTGTACAGCCTTGTACACACTTGTACAACCTTGTACACACTTGTACAGCCTTGTACACAATTGTACAACCTTGTACACACTTGTACAACCTTGTACACACTTGTACAACCTTGTACACAATTGTACAGCCTTGTACACACTTGTACAACCTTGTACACACTTGTACATCCTCGTAAAAACTTGTACACCCTTGTACACACTTGTACAACCTTGTACAACCTTGTACACACTTGTACAGCCTTGTACAACCTTGTACAAACTTGTAGAGCCTTGTAAAAACTTGTACACCCTTGTACACACATGTACAACCTTGTACACACCTTGTACAACCTTGTACACACTTGTACAACCTTGTAAAACTTGTACACATTTGTACACACTTGTACACCCTTGTACACACTTGTACAACCTTGTACAAACTTATACAATCTTGTACAAACTTGTACAACCCAGTACACACTTGTACAATCTTGTACAAACTTGTACTCCCTTGTACAAACTTGTACATCCTGGTACACACTTGTACAACCTTGTACAAACTTGTACAAACTTGTACAAACTTGTACAAACTTGTACAAACTTGTACATCCTTGTACACGATTGTACACCCTTGTACACACTTGTACAACCTTGTACACACTTGTACAACCTGACACACAATTGTACAACCTTGTACACACTTGTACAACCTTGTACACACTTGTACAACCTTGTACACACTTGTACAACCTTGTACACAATTGTACAGCCTTGTACACACTTGTACAACCTTGTACACACTTGTACAGCCTTGTACAAAATTGTACAACCTTGTACACACTTGTACAGCCTTGTACACAATTGTACAACTTTGTACACACTTGTACAACCTTGTACACCCTTGTACAAACTTTTACACATCGTACACACTTGTACACCCTTGTACAAACTTGTACATCTTTGTACACACTTGTACAACCTTGTACACACTTGTACAACCTTGTACACACTTGTACAGCCTTGTACACAATTGTACAACCTTGTACACAGTTGTACAGCCTTGTACACAATTGTACAAATTTGTACACACTTGTACAACCTTGTACACCCTTGTACACACTTTTACTTATCGTACACACTTGTACACCCTTGTACAAACTTGTTCATCCTTGTACACACTTGTACAACCTTGTACAAACTTGTACAAACTTTTACAAACTTGTACAAACTTGTACATCCTTGTACACACTTGTACAACCTTGTACAAACTTGTACAAACTTGTACATCCTTGTACACGATTTTACACCCTTGTACACACTTGTACAACCTTGTAAAAACTTGTACAACCTTGTACACACTTGTACACCCTTGTACACACTTGTACAACCTTGTACACACTTGTACAACCTTGTACACACTTGTACAACCTTGTACACACTTGTACAACCTTGTACACACTTGTACAACCTTGTACACACTTGTACAACCTTGTACACACTTGTACAACCTTGTACACACTTGTACAACCTTGTACACACTTGTACAACCTTGTACACACTTGTACACACTTGTACAACCTTGTACACACTTGTACAACCTTGTACACACTTGTACAACCTTGTACACACTTGTACAACCTTGTACACACTTGTACAACCTTGTACACACTTGTACAACCATGTAAAAACTTGTACAACCTTGTACACACTTGTACACCCTTGTACACACTTGTACAAGCTTGTACACACTTGTACAACCTTGTACACACTTGTACACCCTTGTACACACTTGTACAACCTTTTACAAACTTGTACACAATTGTACAAACTTGTACATTATTGTACATACTTGTACACCCTTGTACACACTTGTACAACCTTGTACAAACCTGTACACCCTTGTACACACTTGTACAACCTTGTACAAACCTGTACACCCTTGTACACACTTGTACAAGCTTGTACACACTTGTACAAGCTTGTACACACTTGTACACCCTTGTTCAAACTTGTGCACCCTTGTACACCTTTGTACACCCTTGTACACATTTGTACAACCTTGTACAAACTTGTACACACTTGTACAAACTTGTACACACTTGTACAACCTTGTACAAACTTGTACAACCTTGTACACACTTGTACAACCTTGTACACACTTGTACAAGCTTGTACACACTTGTACAAGTTGTACACACTTGTACAAGTTGTACACACTTGTACAACCTTGTACACACTTGTACAACCTTGTACACACTTTTACAACCTTGTACACACTTGTACAACCTTGTACAAACTTGTACAAACTTGTACAACCTTTTCATCCTTGTACACATTTGTACACCCTTGTACACACTTGTACAACCTTGTACAAACCTGTACACCCTTGTACACACTTGTACAAGCTTGTACACGATTGTACACCCTTGTACACACTTGTGCACCCTTGTACACACTTGTACACCCTTGTACACACTTGTACAACCTTGTACAAACTTGTACACACTTGTACAACATTGTACAAACCTGTACACCCTTGAACACACTTGTACAACCTTGTACACACTTGTACAACCTTGTACCCCCTGTTACAACCTTGTACACACTTGTACAACCTTGTACACACTTGTACAGCCTTGTACACAATTGTACACCCATGTACACAATTTAAAAACTTGTACACACTTGTACAACCTTGTACACACTTGTACAACCTTGTACACACTTGTACAACCTTGTACACACTTGTACAACCTTGTACACACTTGTACAGCCTTGTACACAATTGTACAACCTTGTACACAGTTGTACAGCCTTGTACACAATTGTACAACCTTGTACACACTTGTACAACCTTGTACACCCTTGTACACACTTTTACTTATCGTACACACTTGTACACCCTTGTACAAACTTGTACATCCTTGTACACACTTGTACAACCTTGTACAAACTTGTAAAAACTTGTACAAACTTGTACAAACTTGTACAAACTTGTACATCCTTGTACACACTTGTACAACCTTGTACAAACTTATACAAACTTGTACATCCTTGTACACGATTTTACACCCTTGTACACACTTGTACAACCTTGTAAAAACTTGTACACCCTTGTACACACTTGTACAACCTTGTACACACTTGTACAACCTTGTACACACTTGTACAACCTTTTACACACTTGTACAACCTTGTACACACTTGTACAACCTTGTACACACTTGTACAACCTTGTACACACTTGTACAACCTTGTACACACTTGTACAACCTTGTACACACTTGTACAACCTTGTACACACTTGTACAACCTTGTACACACTTGTACAACCTTGTACACACTTGTACAACCTTGTACACACTTGTACAACCTTGTACACACTTGTACAACCTTGTAAAAACTTGTACAACCTTGTACACACTTGTACAACCTTTTACACACTTGTACAACCATGTAAAAACTTGTACAACCTTGTACACACTTGTACACCCTTGTACACACTTGTACAAGCTTGTACACACTTGTACAACCTTGTACACACTTGTACACCCTTGTACACACTTGTACAACCTTTTACAAACTTGTACACACTTGTACAAACTTGTACATTATTGTACATACTTGTACACCCTTGTACACACTTGTACAACCTTGTACAAACCTGTACACCCTTGTACACACTTGTACAAGCTTGTACACACTTGTACAAGCTTGTACACACTTGTACACCCTTGTTCAAACTTGTGCACCCTTGTACATTTTTGTACACCCTTGTACACATTTGTACAACCTTGTACAAACTTGTACACACTTGTAAAAACTTGTACACACTTGTACAACCTTGTACAAACTTGTACAACCTTGTACACACTTGTACAACCTTGTACACACTTGTACAAGCTTGTACACACTTGTACAAGTTGTACACACTTGTACAACCTTGTACACACTTGTACAACCTTGTACACACTTGTACAACCTTGTACACACTTGTACAACCTTGTACAAACTTGTACAAACTTG
>NW_026543405.1:0-30777 GCF_028750875.1 Macrosteles quadrilineatus
AGTGGTGAGATTAGGGCCTATGTTGAATATTTCCTGTAAAATATTTCTAAATTATTATAATTACTTCGTAGTTTTTATTTTATTTGAAATATTGACATCCAGTTTACTAAAGTTACTAGTAACTTGCTTGTTCAGAATGTTCACGTATCTAATTTTCTCTAGTGACAAGTCAAATAACTCTTCCAATCAACATAGTTATAACCACTACACAATTATTGCATCTCCCCCAAAAAAACTTAAACGTATAGATAAGCAAGTGCATTATGCATTATTGGCATTATGACTGCGAATATGCATAAAGTTTTAGCCTTCTGAAGAATTTTAAATAGGCAAAAATATATTTCCGAGTCATGAGTAATATGGAGAGAACTTTGGAGGTGAGCCAGACAGGGCGCCATGTCAACATAGTACAGTGAATACTGATTTCGTAAAGCATACTTTAGGAGTATGACGTCCTTTTTGGTGTTTAATTGTCTGGAATTACTATTATTACAAGCTATTGCTAACAATACAAATCAATTACCTTCCCAATACGTGTATATTATTGAGCCAGTATTTCATGGAAAAAACTATTTCAATGTTGACAGTTTTAGTTTTAACATCGTCACACTTAGAAAACTTTTGCAATTTAGAAAAAAAATTGTTTCATACATTTGGAGCTTAAGATCTACGTAACATTGTGATATACATAAAATGGTTATCATCATATATACAGTATCAGCAATTTGGCACATTCTTTCTCATATTAACTTTTTAACAACTCTTATCAAGCAAAATTAAGCTCGGCAAGCAATAGGCCTAATAGTAATATCAGGAGATTACATAAGTAATTTGCCAGTTGAGGTTGTATTGTCTACTCCTTTAATCTATGATATTACCATTGACTATTAGGATACTGACTGTTGTATTAATGGTTAAACATATTACTTTCGAGGAATCTGAATTCGGATAGTTACTTTTTAGAATATTTTGATGCATTTCACAAGTAAACAAACAGACAAACTTGAAGAGGAGGAGTTGTAAAGCGGAAATTATGAAAGTTACGAATTTGGCAAAGTTAAGACCTTAAACTTGTTTTGGTAACGGATATCTCCGTGACGTCACTAATATAGATGACAAGGTTTGTACGTTTGAGAATGTCAAAGAGAGATATATTTGCATTTTGTTTGTAAGTTTTGGACAACAGTTTGTAATAACCAAGTGTAGGCCTATTGCAAAAATAAAAAAAATATTAGTTCTATACATGCATAATGTAAATGTATGACAGATTTTGTGAATGAAGTAAATAAATACAAATACCATCAGACTATTTATTTAAATTAAAACAGCAGGCATGGGTCAAGATTTACATATGTCTTAATAAATCGTAATGGTGTTATTGGTATATGTTATTGGTATATTGCTAAGAGATAACAGTGTTTGCCAAAAAGTTGCTTTCCTTAAAGTTTTGCAACTATTTAATACTCATTTTTTCGAATGGGTAGCCTCCGTATTATAGACATACAATTAAAGTGGTTTAAATATTGTAAACTCCCACCGGTCACGTCGTTAAAGCTAGGCCTAGGCATGCGTGTTACGTGTTTTTAAATGTTTTTAATGTATGTAAATTATTTGTGAACTTTGATGACCTTCGGAAGAAGAGATAATGTCCTTAGAAAACCTGAAGATGGCTCCGCTATGAGCCGAAACTAGTTGTTTCACAACCACTTTGGATTGTCGACATTACAGGTATTTAAACCACTTTAATTATTTAATACTGTTTTTACGAAAATGTTCGAATCTGTATTATTTCCCATAGTTTGTAAAATAATATTTTGCTGGTACAGTAACATTTGTCATACTACTTCACTAAAGCACTCTTAGATCAAAATTGAAATAGTTAATTAATTATTGTGACCATCATACATCAAACAATTATTCAAACAAGTAATTTATTTTGAAAAGTTTAAACTGTGTGATTTGTCCCATTGTTGCAAGATTCCAGACAGGCAAACATGGTTATGTTGGCCTCTGTCCAGGAATTGTAAACATTACAAAATCGTACTTGGGCACCGAAATAAAACACTTATAGTTTTTTAATTTTTATTATGAACATTGAATGTTAAATTAACACCCTTCTTTATTGACTACAGATTGAATAAACATTCTCTACTTTAAGACAATCGAGTATAGTGTTACACTTCAGAGTCTATGCGTTGTAACTCATAAAACAATAAATTAAAAAAAAAAAAACTACAAAGAAAGTTTCTAATCCACAGTGCACTAGCTATTTAAATTACAATCACTCTGGTATCTGAAAATATATTTTGAGATCGTAAATAACTCTTCAGTGGCTGTTTAACATTAACGAAATTAACCTTGCTCTTATTGTGGGCAAATCCAAGATGACCGCTAGCCGGCTAGCCTCCTAGGATTCTTATGTGCCACAATGACCAGAGATACCAACATCACTGCAAACAATAGATTTTGTTTTACTTTGAAACCACGTGTTTGTAGGTTTGTACCAGCTATTTGAAATGTTTGTGTTTAAACTACGTAACTATCTTATAATCATACCACGGGTTCATAACCTACTTTATGTAGACAATTATTTTGAATTAACCCGAACAAATACGCAGACACACGAGCTGAATGACTACCTCTTTAGCAGTGTATAATAGATTAATTATTGTAGTGAGAATCTCAACTAAGGCAGAGGATCGTGTTTATTTTATCATTAGAGATGACCTGGCTTCTGAGATCATGTACTCTCATTTATTATCCAGCTACAAGCCAACATTGTTTCATTCCGTCGCAAATTAAACCAAGAGTATGTGGACTTCTTCGCGGAATTTCAAGGATTAGTGATGTTGATTAACGTAGTCATTCTTTTTAAATAGGAAAGCCTTATAGATAGACTAGATGAATTAAACCCAAGGTTAGTAGAGAGACCAGGTGCCAAAAAAAAAAAAAATAAATAAATAACATAAAAATTACAACTCTGTTTGGTAATAGAAAAATTAATTTGGTTTTGATTTGGTCACAATAATATTCTTAGTAAATGTAATGCTAATATGTGACATAGGAAGCTATAAAAGCCAGATTGTAGCGTTGCATGGAATTTGGTGGACATTTGTAATGTTTATTAAACATTTGGTACAGAATGAGAGAGTTTATTAACATCTCTGAAAAGAATGGTGCTGTTTAATATGAAACTTACCAAAGAATGTATTGCCCATAATAATAAAAAGATGGACTCAAAGCTATAATTAAAAGGTTCTCGGGCTTAATATCGCATTAATATAAGTACACTACATTTTGAGGATAATATTGGAGAAATATACATCACCAAAACATTTTCATAAGATAAATATACATTTAGACCAAACTCTTTAAACAACTAACCAAGCTGTAGGAAGAAACTACCTTCAAGAAACTACCTTCATGTTTATTTATGATTTTAAAGAAGATTAAGGAATACGATTTCAAAAATTATTCAAGTTGTGGGGTATGAGTAAAAAGTTTATTTTTCAGGTACAAACTAAATAATCTACAGTAAAAGAAGATCTCAGAAGGAATGATGCACGTTATGGTCCCATAGTTTATGATTTTGAAGAAAACTAAAGTGTTGTTTTCCGAAGTCATGTCCTTCAAAGTGATGTTCCTCATGCTTGTGCTCGTGGACATTGACCGGGATGTGAACCGGAACCTTAAGCTAGGCGCCCACCGGGCAACCCAGCGGGTGACGCGACGCGACGCGGCACGGCGCGACGCGGAGAAAAACTTCCGTCCGCTTCCCTAGGGTTCGCGCCCACCAAGCAACTCTAGCGGAAGCGCGGGGCAGCGCGGAGAATTATTCTTTTGAAGGGGATGCACAGTGCACTTCGATTCGGACCCGAACACTCCCGAAGGGCTCAAGATACTTTCCGAAAACACCCGAATGAGCGGCAGACGAGGGGTAGACGCCGTTTCCGTGCCTCTACCCCGCGCCCACCAGGCAACTCAACGGAGGCGCGGCAACACGAGAGGAAGAAATTCTCCACCGAATTCTCACTGCCGGATTCGAGAAGAAGGTAACTGGATACGGCACCTCCTTCTCCACCGGGTAGGGCACCTTCTTCTCTACTTAGACGGGGTAAGGCTTGGGGATATGCACGGGCACCGGCCTCTCTACAGTTACCTTCACGGGGTAAGGGATCTTCTTCTCGACAGGGTAAGGTTTAGGGATCACATCTTATCGACTTTGAAGAGTTATAAGATTATTTGATGGTATACAATTATATAACACGTCTCTTGATTATTATCTCAACGGATGCCATGATCCAGAGTTGGATAACTCGCATAACACTAGTATATAAGCCGTGGTCTCTTACCATTGCTACACTCATCTCCACGACCGCAGGACAGCAACATGCAGAGTCTAGTGGTGCTGGTACTAGGGTTGACTACCATCATAGTCGAGGGACATGACTTCAGCAACCATCACCACCACGAGGTGAAGACCTTCACGATAGAGAAGGAGGTGAAGATGCCGTACCCGGTCCACGTGGAGAAGAAGGTACCGTACCCTGTCAAGGTGCACGTCGAGAGGCCGGTCCCCTACCCTGTAGAGAAATCTTACCCGGTGACTGTGGAGAAGGAAGTGCCCTACCCGGTTAAGGAGTACATCCCTAAACCTTACCCTGTCGAGAAGAAGATCCCTTACCCCGTGAAGGTAACTGTAGAGAGGCCGGTGCCCGTGCATATCCCCAAGCCTTACCCCGTCTACGTAGAGAAGAAGGTGCCCTACCCTGTAGAGAAACACATCCCTTACCCGGTCAAGGTGCATGTTCCCCGGCCTGTCCCGTATCACGTTCTTGTTGTCAAAAACGTGCCTTACCCCGTTGAGAAGAAAGTTCCTTATCCCGTCATGGTGCCAGTTGAGAAGCCAGTCCCCTACCCTGTGGAGAAGCCTTACCCCGTCTACGTAGAGAAGAAGGTTCCCTACCCTGTATAGAAACACATCCCTTACCCGGTCAAGGTGCATTTCCCCCGGCCTGTCCCGTATCACGTTCTTGTTGTCAAACACGTGCCTTACCCCGTTGAGAAGAAAGTTCCTTATCCCGTCAAGGTGCCAGTTGAGAAGCCAGTCCCCTACCCTGTGGAGAAGCCTTACCCCGTCTACGTAGAGAAGAAGGTTCCCTACCCTGTAGAGAAACACATCCCTTACCCGGTCAAGGTGCATTTCCCCCGGCCTGTCCCGTATCACGTTCTTGTTGTCAAACACGTGCCTTACCCGGTTGAGAAGAAAGTTCCTTATCCCGTCATGGTGCCAGTTGAGAAGCCAGTCCCCTACCCTGTGGAGAAGCCTTACCCCGTCTACGTAGAGAAGAAGGTTCCCTACCCTGTATAGAAACACATCCCTTACCCGGTCAAGGTGCATTTCCCCCGGCCTGTCCCGTATCACGTTCTTGTTGTCAAACACGTGCCTTACCCCGTTGAGAAGAAAGTTCCTTATCCCGTCAAGGTGCCAGTTGAGAAGCCAGTCCCCTACCCTGTGGAGAAGCCTTACCCCGTCTACGTAGAGAAGAAGGTTCCCTACCCTGTAGAGAAACACATCCCTTACCCGGTCAAGGTGCATTTCCCCCGGCCTGTCCCGTATCACGTTCTTGTTGTCAAACACGTGCCTTACCCCGTTGAGAAGAAAGTTCCTTATCCCGTCAAGGTGCCAGTTGAGAAGCCAGTCCCCTACCCTGTGGAGAAGCCTTACCCCGTCTACGTAGAGAAGAAGGTTCCCTACCCTGTAGAGAAACACATCCCTTACCCGGTCAAGGTGCATTTCCCCCGGCCTGTCCCGTATCACGTTCTTGTTGTCAAACACGTGCCTTACCCCGTTGAGAAGAAAGTTCCTTATCCCGTCAAGGTGCCAGTTGAGAAGCCAGTCCCCCTACCCTGTGGAAAGTCCAAGTCCAAGTGTATATGATTGTGGCGACTAGCGCCACGTCTGGGGGAAGTGCCTGCTCGCTGGGAGCATATACTTCCGGTCTGCTGTGGGTCCAAGCCCTGGTAGCTCAGCTACCTGTAGACGTCAACGTCGTTCTGGGAGTTAGTCGTCGATCCGGGGGCGAAGCTGGGGAACATCCTCAGCGACCAGGTCCCTGATGTGTTCCCACGGAGAGTCATCCGCCGTCTCTTCAAGTCTCGCTCGAAGGCCGTCGACGAAGTCTCGGAGAGTCGCCACTGCTGTGGAGTCCCTGATGACGGAGTTCCTCACGTACCAGGGTGAATCTGTCGCCTGCCGAAGAGCCTTGCTCTGGACGACGAGCAGCCTCCGTCTAGCGGTTCTGCAGGTGAGGTGGTACCATGCAGGGGCTGCGTACGTGAGGACAGGCCGAAGCAGGGCCGTGTAGAGTCGGACTCTTGCAGCCGTCGACAACTTCCGTGACCTGAGCAGCGGGCGGATGGCGCCAAGACCTTTCCTGGCGAGGTCGCAGACCCTCTCGACGTGGGGAGTCAGGGTGAGTCGCTGATCCAGCAGGACGCCGAGGTACTTCACCCGGCGTTTCCATGGGATGTCGGCCCCGTCTAGGTGGAGGTGTTGACCATCGTCCTGCCTCCTCGACCTCGTGAAGGAGATGGCCTCACTCTTGTCAGCGTTGACTTTGACTCGCCACTTCGTCAGCCACGGCAGCAACAGGTCCAGCTGTCGCTGGACATACACCCTGGACATCCTCAGGTTGGCGGAGGTGGCAGTGAAGAGCGCATCGTCTGCATAGAGCGAGAGTTGCACTCTCGGCGCCAGGGGCATGTCGTTGGTGTACCACAGGTAGAGTATCGGCCCGAGAACCGACCCCTGTGGCACACCCGAAGAGACTGGCCGTGGTGTGGAAGTCGCCCGTCCAACGGAGACCTTGAAGCGGCGAGCGGTCAGGTAGCTCTTGATGAGCCTGTAGATCGAGCCGGGTAGAGGGGAGGACGCCAGCTTGTAGAGAAGCCCCTCGTGCCAGACCCGGTCGAAGGCTTTGCTCACGTCGATCAGGACTGAGGTCGAGTGGTGCTTCGTTCCATCGCTCCAGCGATGGTGTTGAGGACCCGCCGCAGCTGGAGGGTGGTGGAGTGGCCCCGCCTGAAGCCGTACTGCTCAGTCCTGATCGAAGAGAAGAACTCCTCGGGGAATCTCGCCAGGATGATCCGCTCCAGCATCTTGGAGAGCACAGGCAGGAGGGAGATCGGCCTGTGGTTCTCGGGGAAGATGTGGTCCTTGCCGGGCTTGGGGATGAGGATGACGTTCGCCAACTTCCAGGTGTCAGGGAAGTGGGCCAGCCTCACGCAGGAGTTGAAGAGACAGGTGATCACAACAATCACCCAAGCCGGCAGGTTCTTCAGTGCTGGAGTCCCGAGGGAGTCCGGTCCAGGGGCCTTCTTCGGACGGAGTCGAGCGATGTGGCCCTTCACCTCGCTGACGGTCACGTGGGGGATGTCCTCGTCGTCGGAGTCCGGCTCGTAGGTCTCTACGAAGTCGTCAACAACCTCGCAGAAGTCCTCGTCGTAGACGTCCGGGTGTGGGGAAAACTGGTCTTCCAGCGAGTCTGCGAAGGTCTCTGCACGGTCTTCGGGCGAGTAGACGAGCCCGCGTCCCCCATGCAGCGGCCTGTTGTGGGTCTTCGTGCCGCGCAGAGCCTTGGCGATCTTCCAGATCCCGTCGTTGGTGTCAGCCTGTCCCTCGACGAAGTCCTCCCACTCCTGGGACCGATGCTCAGCCAGCAGTCGGGAGCACCTCCTGGCCTGCCGGTTGAAGTCCGCCTTCGCTCGAGGGCAGCGGGACTGTTGGTACGCCCTCCTCAGGCGACGTCGCAGGGCGATCTCCTCCCGCAGCCCCTGGGGAAGTGGTGGGGGGGCCCTCGGGTCAACGTCAGAGCTGGCGGCAACCACAGTGTCCTGCAGCAGCGTTGACAGGTCCAGGACTTGCTGGTCGAGCTCCTCTGCCGTCTCAGGTGGCGGAGGAGGCGGTCGAGGGGCGTTGGCCAGGAGGTTGGCGAACTTCGCCCAGTTCACCCTCTTCCTGCGGACCGGAGGGCGGTCGGGGACTCCTCCCTGTGGCAGATCGATGATCACCGGGACGTGGTCAGAAGAGAGGTCGGAGACGACGAAGACTTCAATCGGGCCATCGAACGAGCCAGCCAGTCCGATGTCCAGGATGTCGGGCGGGTGTCCAGCACGGGAGTAGTGTGTGGGGTCGGCCGGGGCAACCACGTTGATGTGAGGGTGGGCGGTGAGGTAGCGCCTGAGAGCAGCTCCAGTGAAGTTTCCTCTCCTGCAACCCCAGTCCAGGTGTTTGGCATTTAGGTCGCCTGCCAGAAGCGCCGGGGTGTCGGGGGGCAGCAGCAAGTCCAGGAGTCCGGGATCAAGGCGTCTCCCTGGGGGGTTGTAGGCAGAGGAGATTTCCAGCTCTGCACCGTCGTGCTGGAGGGCGATGGTCGTCACCTCGATGCCAGGCGGGAGGTTCCTGACGATCGGTCTGTGGGTGACCCGACGATGAACCAGTATCGCCGAGCCACCACTGGCACGTTGTTGCAGAGGCCTGTCTGTCCGGTGAGTGTAGTAGTTTCGGACGTTGAACCTGTCCCCACCGCGCAGATGCGTCTCCTGGATGAGGGCAACGTCAACGTCCATGTCAGTGAGGAGGTGTGTCAGCTCATGGCGTCTGTCGGCAAGCCCGTCGGCGTTCCACGTGAGGATGCGAAGTCTACGCATGATGTTGGGTCAACTGGTCAACAAGTCGCTCGACGACGACCAACAGAAGCCTTACCCCGTCTACGTAGAGAAGAAGGTTCCCTACCCGGTGGAGAAGGAGGTGCCGTATCGAGTTAAAGCCATCGATATATAACTACTACTGGATTGCTGGCTGAGCGCGCTAGCCCGAGCCGAAATCAGTGGTTGCGTTCTGCACTTGAAGGCGTCGGGTAGGGGCAAGAAAGGGGCAAGAAACCCGCACGGTGCTTGGGTTTTACATCGCACTGACTCTGTGATAGCATTTGTTTACCCTATTTTAACTATTGATTCACGAAAAATGTTCACCGGGGGATATTTTGACTCACTTATATAGTTATATTAAAAACCGAAAGTATATAAGTTAGTTATCTATTACAGTAATTGCTATACAGTACAACGTGTATTTACATTGTTATAAAGTTGAGCGATAACATAGTAGTTGTATTTAAAAAATTGCTTGGATGGTTTGGGTTATGGGTTTTATAAAAATGTTGATAAATTAAACAATAAAAATACAGCACAGTTGTATAAAAACCATTTACTGTACAGTATTTGAATACAGTACCACACAGAGTAGCCTACATTTCACGCATGATTAAAAAGTACTAATTTTGTTAGCTTTTGACGAATACCAACTGTCATAATCTTTATTCTATATAGTCAGCTGTTGATAAATATTAAATAGAAAACACTTGTTATTGTTACTTTTAAAAACATTACATTACAAAAACATCTATGTTGTAAAAATAAAGTTATATAAGTTACAATGTGCGTGTATTTTAATAGTACGGTCACAACACTTTTTGGCGACGAGTAAAAACCGAAATGATGACATTTTACATGTTCAAATAATCTGTAATTATTATTCAATCTGTTTCAATCATTCAACCTACACTACTTTCATCACATTTGACTGAACCACAATGGATGCTAACCAATTCAAGGAATTCCTACAAGTTTTTCAACAGCAACAACAAGAACAGTTTCAACAATTATTCTCACATTTCACAAGGCATGAGAAGTCGGAGGTATCAGTAAGTCTTACAAATATTGCTCCATTTGAAAATTTCGAACCTAGACGTGAAAAGTTTTGTAATTATCTAGAACGTTTTGAAAATTACTATACTCTGAAAGGCCTGACTCAAAAGGAAAGTATTGCTCAACTCTTATGTGTATCTATTGGGTCAGTACATTACAATGCCCTATCAGCTTTTCTAGGCCCAGAGAAACCAATAAAAAACTTACCTTACGATGATCTTGTCAAAGTTCTAACTCAATTGCTTGTTCCTAAGAAAAATGTAGTCGTTTCTCAACATTACTTTTTGAACATTTATCAAAAGAATGGTCAATCAATATCAGATTTCGTAGCCTCACTTCAGCGAGACTTGGTCGATTGTGAGTTTACAATTAAATGTGAATGCGAGAAAACAAATTCAATCTCTGATGTATTTTTACGAGCCCAGTTCATCCGTGGCCTTCGAGATGATTGGCTTAAAGAACAGATTTTACAATCAAATCTCTCTAGTTTTGACGAAATACTCAACAAGGCTATTGCTTTAGAGGCATCAAAATTTGACAGCAAAGAACTTTCTAAACCTAATCAGACATCAAGTTTTAACAATTTTACTTCTACCGAATCTACTAATGTGATTTCCAGCAGTTACAGAACTTCTAGAGACCGTTCGAAAGATCCAGGAAACAGAAGATTAAATTCAAACAACAGATCTTCACCTGAAAACTACAAGTCTAGATCGTCTAGATCTGTCTCCCGAAAAAGGTACATCGACTTCAAGGCCTTGGGAATTGAAAACGTATGTTTGCGATGTGGTAGAAATAGTCACAAGGCAAGTAACTGTAGAGTAGATTATAAGACGCTCTCGTGTAATAACTGCAAAAGGAAAGGTCATGTATCAAAAGTTTGCATTCAATCACTACTCAAAAATTCAAAAGTAGATTCAGTTGAACCGTATTTAAATTCAGATACTAATAGTGAACAGTTCAATCAACCTTTTCATGACCCAACATACGGCATTCATAGCATGAATTGTACTGTAGTAGACCTTTTTGAAATGACTCCTGATCTCGACAAATACCTCATTGATGTAGAATTAAACGGCAAACGTCAACGTTTTGAAGTCGATTCCGGTGCAAAATTTTCCCTACTTTCAGAAAGTGATTTCAAGAAACTCAAGCTTGGCCTTCCCCTACAGAATTCTAATGTTTGCTTTCGTTCATACACAGGTAACATCATTAAACCTGTTGGAAAGGTATTTGTTACTGTATCTTACCATGGTAAACAGATAGATGGTGAACTACACATCGTACCTGCAGGACATGACGCTTTGTTAGGTAGACAGTGGATTAGAGGGTTAGAAATCGAGCTTCGACAGGTGTACGATGAAATGTTTCAGAAACCGTCAAACCATGTTTCGATTGACAGCGTAAACTCGATAAACACTTTATCAACCAAACTAAAAACATATTCAAGTTCAAAAGAGAAACTAATCGGAGCTGAAGTTAACCAGCTTTGTTCTCAATCACTTTTTCAAGTATCCAACTATGAAACATCTTCAATGACAATCAAAGAAGAGACCGAAAAAGACCATGAAATGAATGGAATATTTCAAACCCTGAAATACTTCTCTACAGACTCAGAAAAACACCCTAAATTAAACCCTATTTTAAAACCTGTTAGATCGATTCAAGAGGGGGAGAGAGTGCAAGTTCAAATATTCTCTAACAACAGACAAGTTTGGCAGTTTGGAGTAATAAAGAAGAAGCTAGGAAAAATACATTACATAGTAACACTCGATAGTGGAAGAAATATCAAGAGACACATTAACCAGCTTAGACCAACTCTAGTAATGAAAGAAAAGATGGTAACATTTGGACCTAAGCAATCATTTGATGTACCAAGACTTCCAAACCAAACTCCATCGTATCCTGATCAAATACCCGACCATATTGAACCAGAACCAGACCACCCTACAGAAGTTAACATTCCAGTTCGCTCTCCACGACCAATAAGACAACGACGACAGCCACCTTGGTTACGAGACTTTATCGTTCAAAAATAGTTTATGTTCTTCTCAATAAGTGAGGGAGAGTGTCATAATCTTTATTCTATATAGTCAGCTGTTGATAAATATTAAATAGAAAACACTTGTTATTGTTACTTTTAAAAACATTACATTACAAAAACATGTATGTTGTAAAAATAAAGTTATATAAGTTACAATGTGCGTGTATTTTAATAGTACGGTCACAACTCCAACTTTTGACAGTGCAATGGTTTGCTCTTTAGCATGACTGTAGCAAATTATTTAAAAAAACAAATTTCCGATTTTATCAGCTTAATTTCGTGTGTGTCCTCTGCAAAGTCAACGTTAGACATATGGGTGTAGCTACTTAAATTGCATTCGTCAGCTGTCAAAAGACTAACACATTCTTCACATGTTACTGCAAGGATATTACTGTACCTAATATTTTTCTAACAATAAAACCACACATATAATATTGAAACATTATTCTTATAGTATGATCCAGTTTCCGCAGATATCACTCTTTGAAAGTCAATTACATCGTTTTCTTCACAGTCATCAATATCGCAATTAATTGCCTTTGTCTCTGTATTTGTATGCCTTAGAAAATAGACAGTGAGAGCAAATTCTTTCATTTTTTCTGAATACACGGTCCTGAATTTACTGGTGTTACTATTTTTCATAGAATGGGCAATTAAATCTAACCTGACAACTTTTCCTCTAAAACCTCTATTAACCAGGTGCTTTAAGTTTTTTTCTTAAACACTACAATCATTTCACGCATGGATTTTATCCTAGCATCTCTTCTGTTTAGCCGCGGTTGAAGAATTTTGATCTTCCGTCTCAGAAGAGAGATAGCTCCTATCTATTATTTGTCCATTTAAAAATACTTCCAATTCAACACCTGTTCTTTTATAAAGTTTTAAGACTTTTTTATATTCGAAGTGGGAATAATGGAACAAACAATCTTTCATAAAACACAAGAAGCAACAGTCAAAGATTATTTAGATTGCCCAAAGTAAACAAATCAATATTTAGACAGTCTTATCAGTACAGTGGGCCAAAATATTTTAACCAATTACCTCACGATATCAAAAGCAGTGCAAATTTAAAGTTATTTTCTATTCAAATAAAAAAGTGGTTAATTGAGACGCCAAATATAGATTTTTAAAATAGTGTTGTAACATAAAGAATTTTTTTCTAAATCTTTGCAAATTTAACGTTTTGTATTGTAATTATCAAATCTTGTTTTAAATTGTCGATTTACATGATTTTATACTGCTTATATAGGATTCATTTTTTAATATATTTTTATTGTAAATATCTATTATTGTAATAATATTGTTATTTTGTTTAATTTAACAACTGTCATCAAGACGCCACAGAGAGCGGCAAGGTGTTTTTCATGTGTGGACTGGACTGAAAGTTTATAGAATGTACTTTATATTGTTAATTTTTATTAAACGTTGTCACATTAACTGGATGCTGTGGCAACGTAATTCCAAGTTTTTATTTGATTTGTATGTAATGTAATTATGGTGGAATAAATCATTATTTCATATTTCATTAATTCATACATTGCTAACCAAACTACCACGTGAAAGTGCTATCTGTCCACTAATAACTGGCAGGATGATTCATTCACAGGTGGTTTACTTTTGCTTCTTCATACATGACCTAGAATTGTTAAAAAAAAAAACTATTATAGATTTGGTGGGGTTGCTGTTGCTAGTGGCGGAATAATTTTTTGGCGGGATAGTTCGTTAGCGGGAATAGCAGCGGGTGGCGGCGCGAGTTGCTGTTTTGCCCCTACCGGGCGCCTGCAACACCACGATACGTCCCGCCACTCACACCTGTACGCGACCGAATTTCTCTACACAGCTCTTATGGACAGCGCGCAATCCAGTAGTAGTTATATATCGATGGTTAAAGCTAGGCGCACACCGGGCAACTCAGCGGGTGACCCGGCGCGGCGCTACGCCGTGGAAAAAAGTTGCCACGTATCCGTGCCATGTTATCTTATGGACTGACGCCCACCTAGCAACCCAGCGGGTGGCGCAACGCGGCGCGGAAAAAAAACTTCTTCTCGAATCCGGCAGTGAGAATTCGGTGGAGAATTTCTTCCTCTCTTGTTGCCGCGCCTCCGTTGAGTTGCCTGGTGGGCGCGGGGTAGAGGCACGGAAACGGCGTCTGCCCCTCGTCTGCCGGTCATTCGGGTGTTTTCGGAAAGTATCGTGAGCCCTTCGGGAGTGTTCGGGTCCGAATCGAAGTGCACTGTGCATCCCCTCCAAAAGGAATGAAGTAAATAAATACAAATACCATCAGACTACTTATTTAAATTTAAACAGCAGGCATGGGTCAAGATTTACATATGTCTTAATAAATGTTAATGGTGTTATTGGTATATGTTATTGGTATATTGCTAAGAGATAACAGTGTTTGCCAAATAGTTGCTTTACTTAAAGTTTTGCAACTATTTAATACTCATTTTTTCAAATGGGTAGCCTCCGTATTATAGAGATACAATTAAAGTGGTTTAAATACCTAATAGACTCTTAAATACCTTAAGAGTCTAGACGTTAACTCCCGCCGGTGCCGGTCACGTCGTTAAAGCTAGGCCTACAGTAATGCGTGTTACGTGTTTTTAAATGTTTTTAATGTATGTAAATTATTTGTGGACTTTGACGACCTTCGGAAGAAGTGATAATGTCCTTAGAAAACCTGAAGATGGCTCCGCTATGAGCCGAAACTAGTTGTTTCACAACCACTTGGGATTGTCGACATTACAGGTATTTAAACCACTTTAATTATTTAATACTGTTTTTACGAAAATGTTCGAATCTGTATTATTTCCCATAGTTTGTAAAATAATATTTTTCTGGTACAGTATCATTTGTCATAGTACTTCACTAAAGCACTCTAAGATCAAAATTGAAATAGCTAATTAATTATTATGACCATCATACATCAAACAATTATTCAAACAAGTAATTTATTTTGAAAAGTTTAAACTGTGTGATTTGTCCCATTGTTGCAAGATTGGTTTAACGCCAGACAGGCAACATGGTTATGTTGGCCTCTGTCCAGGAATTGTAAACATTACAAAATCGTACATGGGCACCGAAATAAAACACTTATAGTTTTTTTTTTTATTATGAACATTGAATGTTAAAATAACACTCCTCTTTATTGACTACTGTTTGTTGTGAAAACAGTAAACATTCTCTACTTTAAGACAATCGAGTATCGTGTTACTTTTCATAGGCTATGCGTTCTAACTCATAAAACAATAAAAAAAAAAAAAAAAAAAAAAAAAAACTACAAAGAAAGTTTCTAATCCCACAGTGCACTAGCTATTTAAATTACAATCACTCTGGTACCTGAAAATATATTTTGAGATAGTAAATAACTCTTCAGGGGCTGTTTAACATTAACGAAATTAACCTCGCTCTTATTGTGGGCAAATCCAAGATGGCCGCTAGCCTCCTAGGATTCTTATGTGCCACAATGACCAGAGATACCAACATCACTGCAAACAATAGACTTTGTTTTACATTGAAACCATGTGTTTGTAGGTTTGTACCAGCTATTTGAAATGTTTGTGTTTAAACTACGTAACTATCTTACAATCATACCACGGGTTCATAACCTACTTTATGTAGACAATTATTTCGAATTAACCCGAACCAAATACACAGACAGACGAGCATGAATGACTACCTCTTTGGCAGTGTATAATAGATTAATTATTGTAGTGAGAATCTAAACTAAGGCAGAGGATCGTGTTTATTTCATCATTAGAGATGGCCTTGGCTTCTGAGATCATGTACTCTCATTTATTATCCAGCTACAAGCCAACACTGTTTCATTCCGTCGCAAATGAAACCCAGAGTATGTGGACTTCTTCGCAGAATTGAATGATGGTGATTTTGATTAACGTAGTCTTATTCTTTTTAAATCGGAAAGCTTTATAGATAGACAATATAAATTAAACCAGATGCCAAAAATCATTAAATCAAATAAATAACATAAATAATACAACTCTGTTTGGTAATTGAAAAATTAATTATGTTTCGATTGGGTGACAATAATATTGTTAGTAAATGTAATTCAAATATGTGAAATAGGATCACATAAGCCAGATTGTAGCTTTGCATGGAATTTGGTGGACATTTTTGTAATGTTTATACATTTATGGTAGTCTCTGAAAAGAATGGTGCTGTGTAATATGAAACTTACCAAAGAATCTATTCCCAATAAGAATAAACAGATGAACTCAAAGCAATAATGAAAAGGTCCTTGGGCTCAATATTAAAAAAATATAAGTACACTACATAACGATGATAATATTGGAGAAATATAAATACACCAAAACATTTTCATCAGATATATATACATTTAGACCAAACGCTTTAAACAACTAAGCTGTAGGATGAAACTCACCACCCTCATATTTATGATTTTAAAGAAGTTTAAGGAATACTATTTCAAAAATTATTTGAATAACGGGATATGAGTATAACATTTATTTTTTAGGTACAAACTAAATAATCTACAGTAAAAGAAGATCTCAGAAGGAATGATGCACGTTATGGTCCCATATTTTATGATTTTGAAGAAAACCAAAGTGTTGTCCTCCAAAGTGATGTTCCTTATGCTCATGATGCCCGTGGCCATGGACCGGGATGTGAACCGGAACCTTGACTGGATACGGCACCTCCTTCTCCACCGGGTAGGGAACCTTCTTCTCTACGTAGACGGGGTAAGGCTTCTCCACAGGGTAGGGGACTGGCTTCTCAACTGGCACCTTGACAGGATAAGGAACTTTCTTCTCGACGGGGTAAGGCACGTGTTTGACAACAGGAACGTGATAGGGGACAGGCCGGGGGACATGCACCTTGACCGGGTAAGGGATGTGTTTCTCTACAGGGTAGGGCACCTTCTTCTCCACGTAGACGGGGTAAGGCTTGGGGATATGTACGGGGACTGGCCTCTCTACATGCACTTTTACAGGGTAAGGAATCTTCTTCTCGACGGGGTAAGGCTTAGGGATGTACTCTTTGACCGGGTAAGGCACTTTCTTCTCCACAGTCACCGGGTAAGGTTTCTCCACAGGGTAGGGTACCGGCCTCTCGACGTGCACCTTGACAGGGTACGGTACCTTCTTCTCCACATGGACCGGGTACGGCACCTTCACCTCCTTCTCTATCGTTATGGTCTTCACCTCGTGATGGTGATGGTTGCTGAAGTCATGTCCATCGACTATGATGGTAGTCAACCCTACTAGTACCAGCGCCAGTAGACTCTGCATGTTGCTGTACTGTGATCGTGGAGATGAGTGTTGCAATGGTAAGTGACCGCAGGCTTATATACTAGTGTTATGCGAGTTATCCAACACAGGCTCATACCTTCCGTTGAGCTAATAATCGAGAGGTGGGTTATATAATTGTATATCATCAAATATTTGTATCCCTCTTCAAAGTCGTTAAGATATGCGGTGTCATTAAACGCTTAATCAAAGAATAATTTACACCTTATTTTAAAATTGTCTTGACTGGTTTAGTTGGATGCAAAAAAACAACAACGGTAAACAGTATTACATCTTCAGTCCACTAAGAATATTAATTTGCATCTGTAACATTTTACTTTTCTTCGTTAACCATATGAACTGTAATTTTTTATATAATGTATAACTTAATATTTGTAATTATATTTACGTATTTGTTAGTCGGCATTTCTTTAGCATTTGGTAAAGTAATAACTCGTAAAAATAACACGATCGTTGTGAACTACGATTAAACATTGAATTTAAACTTCTCACTTAATGACATATACTCGTACAAGTCATTATTTGTATCATGTTGTACCACATTGTATACAGATATCGTTCGGATGTATCTTACTAATTAAGTTAAAGAACTCTAAGCGATAAAAGTTTGATTCATTCAGCCATTAGGATTGAATTAAAACTTATGAATTGTAACTCCCCAAAACGGTAACTCTAGATGATTTAAGGTTGAAAACAGCCAAAGGGATAAAACAAATTATAACGAGTGACTTTGCAGGCGAGAGTCATGTCTGGTCAGTCGGGCGCCGGTTATTGAAACAAGTGTGTTTGTGCTAACTGCGCCAGTTAATTGATTATACTGCTGTTGAATGTTGGAAACCCTAGGTTACTAAATACCACATTAGATAATCGAGTATGTGCTGCATTGTATTATCTTGTATGTGATTATACTAAGGTATAAAATCTAATTTACAAGGTGTCTTAATCATAGTAAAATACTGAACGAACCGACAACCTTTTTTCAAAGATGTTAAGTGAGGATATAAATTGTTTTGAATATTTCTAAATAGTATAATTTTATTATAGGCGAATTGATTTTAATGTCAATTTTATACAGATCGTTTCATTGCACTTTTTCCACATAGTCAATGTTTACAAGAAACTTTCTCCTGGATGAAAGTAAGTGTGTTGTATTGAGGACCAGGTCGATCTATCAGCTCTAATGTGGGTCAAGTGGACGTTGTCCGCTACTTTACTTGATTTATTGTGTTTGCAAGTTCGATTTATTTGTTTGCTTCCTTTCTCCTAGTGTAAACAATGATCATTTTTCATTAGTTCACTGAATGGCAACCATTTTTTATTGAAAAGAATATTATGTCAATTTACGTACATGTATAAAAACAGTATTGATAACATAAATATCTTCCTATTTTCATATTATGATAAGTTCGATAAGTTTGTTATATCCCTTATTTCAGTGTAAACAAAATTTGTTTTTCTATGATCATGAGTTGCTTACCGGTAATATACATTATCCTCTTACTTCACTGAATAACTTTATTAGCATTTTAAAGCATTGCAAAGTAGGTCAAAACGAAATGCATACTTATAACCTCATGTTTTAATTGCGTGATGCCAGGATTTTCTTAATATTTAACGATTCTATGCTTAATACTTTTATAAAATATCGAAAAGGCCTTATATTTATTTATTTCAACTTATTAAAAATGTCTTACCAGCAAAACGTGTAAATTAATGTTTCATTTGATAATTTTAGTGTTGTTTTGTTTTATAAATGCATCCACACTGCATTGCTTGAGCTTCGAACACATTTTTCTTGGTTTAGTAATAGTACAGAGAAGTCTATCCAGATTAACATTGCAGTTCTTGCTTTGCTCACATTTCAAGAAGATGTTTTAAAAGATTCCATTGACTCAGGGGAACCTCCAGCACTTAGGCTTTACTGAGATTTGCAATACCGTATAGAAGAGTTGACGTATCAAGGGGGTAGAATATAAAGCAAAGTGCTACGAGATGAAGCATAGCGGTCTTATATTTATGATCATATTTGAACTATTATAAATTAGTATTGAGTCTCTTTTACATAGCTGTAGATTGTTCAGAACTAATACTAGTTATTTATTTTATCACAATGCCTTGCACTTAAAAGTAAAGATATGTCATACGAATATAAAGCTACTATTACACTATAGACTATTACAAATACTATGACCACTTACTGTATATAAATAACTGAAAATAACTTTACACTTTGTCAACTCTATGCTTTTATTCGGACATGTTTGCTACTTCTTAAATAACTAATATTTTATTTACGTTATCTGGATGTTTGGCTGATTAGTACGTAGTCTGTAGCCCCCTTCTTTACATTGCTTATTTGTTAAATATTTAAAATTAATTAATAAGCAGGTGGATAGCAAGTCTCGATAAACTCCTAAATGCCATTCCATTCCATTGCAAATCCTTGGAATATGAGTTGGCTACATTTGCAATTTTTTCGTATTTAGTAAAGCAATAAATTATAACACAACCTGATCAGACTACACAGTTTGAAGCCAGCACGTCCAGCGAGTCTCGTGAAAGATTGAATCTCTCCATTTGTGAAGTGGTTGGTTATTCATTGTATAGGAAGCAATCCATTTGATTAAAGCACTTTTGATTTGATAGAAAGAGAAAAAATACATCCTCGCAATATAACGATGATTTTATTTAGACAGTTGCATTAAAAACACACTTTGCACATAAAATTGATACTTTCCTGGATTTTAGGTTTTAACATTTTCTAAATAGGATGTGTCTATCTATTGATTTATACTATGGCAGAACGAAATTTATATTTTTACACTATTCTTGTGCTTACTAGGCTATGTCGACAGTTTTTCCGTTGTGTAATTATACTGGTAGAGTATGAATTAAGTCTTCTACTTGGTTGGAAGTTGGAAATGATGTTGCAAGAACAATCACAGTTTTGAGATCATAACACATTGTCTAAAATCTCATCAGAATTTAATACATTTAATAACACGTACAATGCTGGTCAAGAAGTTATTTAAAATTCCACGGCAATTTAATTTGGTAAACATATTAGTCCCTCATTGAGCCTGGTGATAACTGGTGAGTCTAATACAAGTTGATTGTCTTTGTTACATATTTTTAATTTACAGTTTTGTAATGTATTAATACATTTTAGAAAGCGTAGCTTATCATATTCATACGATTTTTAGCATTTAACTTTATTTTCCAACTTTTTCTTCGATTCAGTCGAAATAATTTTATTAGGGATAAAAACTCCATATATTTTATTTTGTTTGGAACGATTATTATTATTTGCAGAATAAACCGTAGCAAAGCCTGACAATATAACTCACTCACCCTTTACAAACAAGTGGTAATTGAAACACGCTCGGTTTTGACTGTAACCTCCATCCCCTACGTGATTAATGAATTGTGGGACTAACAGCTGAGATTCAAATATAAACAATGAACCCTCACTCCCATATGTCCATACATAACATGTTAATTAGTTAATTCATCATTGTATTATTTTATGTCTATATAATTATAACATTGTTATTGCCTTATATATATTGAAACTAAGTCACCACTATTATATTCTAGCAATTAATATTTCATGACATTTTAAATCAGCTGTTAAAATGAACTGAAATAATTTGGTTGTAAAATACGGTGAAAAACATAAAACCTCAAGATGAATTTGAGAGTAAGTATATTCTATCGTAGAGTATTTCCTATTCATTGGAACTTCTGATCTTAATTAAATCAAAGTATTAACTAAAAGCCATGACATTTTTATTACTACCTTTCCTATATATTTTATATCCAGAATATTCTCTTAAGATTGGGTTTTAAAAGCATTACAAGATTGTAGTGGATCCCTGAAGAGGGAACTGCAGGAAACGAGACGAGGGGATTAATGTTACAAAACCACGATGAGAAGAATAATAAAAAAAAGGAAGTGATATAGATCCAGACAATACTCTTTACTGAAATATTATGGGTTATCCTTTTTTCCAGCCACTACTATAAAAATAAAATCCTTCCTAAGTTATTGTTTATATATAATTGATCAGAAGTTGAATAAGCCGAGAGGCTTCGGCTAAACCATAAAACCAGAACACTCTTCTACTTTTGAGTGTTGAGATCTTTGTTAAAAATATTAATGCTAATATTATATTTTTAGTCGTACGGTCAATGTATGGTCAATTTATAGACAAATCTATAGACTAGTAGTAGTTGTATATCCCCCAAGTAGGCAACTGATTCTAACAATTGCCTTGCTAATTGTGATAAGCCTAAATAAAGGATCAAATACTTGGTTGAATTTATTTTGTATTAATTACTCATTAAATATACTTGAGACCAGACGTTAACTGCTATAGCAATGGAGTAGTCATTATGTAGTTTTTGGTGGTGATTTTTATTGTTTTTCCAATATTAGGATTGTCTCCATGCAAAGAGAGATCACTAAACATACCTTTATACAATAAAAAATGCAGAGATATACTTTGAAATATTACTTATCAGTTAGATAATATAGACTACAGAAAACTCTACATGAATAAATTAATAAAACTTATTTGTTTGTCATAAATTGGGGTTGGGGCCTAACCCTATTTATGAATACCCTGATTTCATAAATCAAGATAGCTTTTAACAAATGTATCGTTGTGTCCGACGCGTGTCCAGTGATTGTCATGTAAAACTGTGTCGGGTCATTAATTCTGGGCTACGTCGCATCAAATCGCACCAACCGTTATTTACCGACGAAATTGCAATTCATAACTTTCATCAGAATTTTGACTTTATTGCAACCGTATACTCCTAATCGATGTATTAACTACACATAAAACAAAAACAAGAGTCAAAATGACTGGTGTTTTGGCTGTAATACTTTTAAGTGAAATGGTGACCATTCAAAGTAAGTATTTTAAGCCAAGTATGAATGAAGATGAGTGTAGGATGAATGGCGCGATCTTGTAGTCTTGATAGTGACTAAGGACAACATGTTCCTTAGACAGGACTGTTAATTATATCCTTAGTCTATGTTATTAGCCCTCACAGCCAATCGCAACTAAGAGAACAAATGTTTATAGTGGAATCTGAACCACATTTTTGACTTGTTTACGAATTGGTATAATTATCAGGATAGTTCTTTGGATAGTCGTAGTACACACTAGTGTGGACGCCAATCCACCAGGGAGTATCAGGGAGTATCACATCTACAGATCATGCCTACAGCTTGTGACCTCAAAGTAGTTGGATTACAGGACGACGCCACGGCCCTAGTCTAATAATTATTAGTACGTAATAAAAATGTAGGCCTAATCTATAAGTATAAAAGAGAATGTTTGTATATATATATATATATTTGTTTGTTTGGCAGTGATAAACTCAGACACCGCTGAACCGATTGCCTCAAAATTTGGTACATACGTGTAGAATGCCATGGAATAGGTTTATACACCATCAATTTCGTGATCCGTCCAATCGGCTCCGCCCCAGTGGCTCTGGAGTTTCCCATGTTAACCTTATGAGAAATGGAGTTAATGAATCTTAACAGCTGTTTCAATTAAACAAGTTGGTTCTGTTCTATGATGTTCAATAGCATTAAAGTTACAAGGATTACCAACAGGGTGCAGCACTATTATTTCTTTTACATTTATGACAACAGCTAATTTGCAACCACAGGTGAGTGAGCATAGCGAACGAACTTCAACCTGGAGGCGGGTTAGCGTAGTGAACGAGCTAACCTGGAGGCAAGTGAGCGTAGCGAACGAGCTAACCTGAAGGCAAGTGAGCGTAGCGAACGAGCTCCAACCTAAAGGTGAGTGAGCGTAGCGAACGAACTTCAACCAAACGAGCTAACCTGAAGGCAAGTGAGCGTAGCGAACGAGCTAACCTGAAGGCAAGTGAGCGCAGCGAACGAGCTCCAACCTAAAGGTGAGTGAGCGTAGCGAACGAGCTCCAACCTAAATATGAGTGAGCGTAGCGAACGAACTTCAACCAGGACGTGATTGAGCCATGCGAACGAGATCATCTTGAAAATTAAGAAGTTAAACTGGGCAAAGCCCGCGGGTTGCAGCTAGTAAAATTTATATATTAATACATTAACTTTCTCAGACGCCATCTGGGAACTAAGTTATTATTTCTGCATTAAGGAATATTATTGAATATTCAAAAGCTTGTTTTTAAAGAGAGCATTCACTTATGTGTATTTACAATTGTATGATTGGTTGAATAGAGATAATCAACTACAAAAGAAAAAAAATCATAATTTTACTGAATTGCAGATTTGAACACACACTGTTCTCTTTTAAAAGCAAAAATTGTATACAGCTGTTTCATATGACACTTTAACGTCGGTATGGTTTGTACATACAGAATAATATATACACTATTAGAATTTAAATGTTTATTATTATATTATACATACAAAAAATGTTCATACAAATATATAATTTGTATTATACAAATTGTTTATAAAAATTTTTATACATAAAACAAGTCTTGAAAGTTTTTAAATATCCAAACTGTTCAAATGTTCCAAAAGAATGTGCTGATTCTTAACACAATTGAATTGTGTTACAATTGATGTATTAAATAATAAATGCTATACATGTTTATTACCATTTACAAAATTTTATGAAAAAAACTTACATATTTCCCTGAGATCAGTTTATTTACATATTGTGTTGACAGTAATACGTATTCACACTAATACTATTCAAAGGTAAGACGAATAACTATTTGGCAAAGTTTAATTTAATTGTATTAGTCATTATGCATCGGATGTTTAAGAATGGTAGCAGTAACGGCGGTGTATTCCATGTTGTCACCAGAGATGTGACTTTATGTTCTCCACAGAATACCTTGACCACGTGACACAGACAACACTAGACAATCTGTGGTTATATCTCACCATCACGGGGTAGTTTCAACACGGTTACTCAACACTTGGGGTTGAAATGGACGTGACTTGACCGTTGTGAGTTGCATTGCTTTTTAAATCTTCTTACAAGAGCACATTCTGATGATTCATTCAGCGAGATATAAAAGAATAAAACCACTGTGTACGTATTTGTATAGTCAGTAGTAGTAGTAGGCCTACAGTAGATTTTGTAGTATGACAGTTGAATGAGTTTCAATTAGAAGTAAATTGGAGTTAGAATAATCGTTGAAATACAGTTGGTTATTGTAATGTAGTAATGGGTTTTGATTGGAAACTATAAAGAGCATGAAACGTAAACATTATTTATGTTGTAGTCTATTAAATGTCTCATTATACATACAGTCTAAATTGTATGCACGTTTTGGGTGTCAATTCACATTTATAGTGTGGTACACGTACACCGATCAATGATACAGTTCTCGCAGCTAGTCTGGGCGCGCGGCCGCGCTTGGGCAGGGGGTGTAGAGGGGAGTGTTTATTGCTCGTTTCCAAAAACATTCGGCCCACACGGCACACTGGGGTTGTTCAGCGCCTCACTGCTGTCTTCATGGCTTTGGCGTGGGGGACGGTTAGTACACAAGGGTCCGCGCGCCCAGACTAGCTGCGAGAACTGTACTTCGGGTTGGATTAGATTTGTGTTGATTAAACATAGTGAACATTTATTAAAAAAACTTTTTACTTTTTCATAAAAAATGGCCCCTTTAAAAACCTTAAATTTACTACTGTAGGTCTTTAAGTTACTTGAGAAAGTTTGTAATCGATATTTCTGACCATCACGTATGACCATAAACAAAAAATAAAAGGATAAATTCCTGCTTTATTATATTCAAAGAAACAATTATTAACAAATCGTTGTACTGTACTGTATATACAGATTAAAAAGAATAGGCCCATTGTTTGGATAACAAATTATGAAAAATAATACGTCAGTTTTCCATAGATTTTCCTATAGAAATATGAAAGTTTACTCAAATAAAGAGAAACGATTTTTTAACGAACACTTATCTTGTTGCCAATGATTTTCGTTCGTAATTGCAAAATAAACATCAAAATTATGTAAACATTCAGAAACATTTTAAATTGCAACAGTATTTGTAAGTTAACATAGGTAAAGTTGTTAACAAAATATAAAATAGATTTTAAATGAAACTATGCCGTTTTTGAGTGAAATTTAAACATTCTTCGTAAGTTATCAATTTAATGTTTGATATTAGTTCAATCACAAAAGTTGTATGTAAGACCTCACGATAGATAACCTTTCTCCGTGATAATATTCATTCACCAAACCTATTACGAAATGCCGTTGAATTAGGCCCCAATTGAGGAGCCTCTGCCATCTTTTGGCAGTGTCTAGAACTAAGCGCCACTCAGCTGCCATCTAACGGCCATTTACAAAACCAAAGTCTTCTTTAATTGTTTTGGTTTGAACTCCCTAAGCAACGTGCGTGAACTCTACTCGGAATAAATCCAGTCATTTGATCATTTGATTATATACAAGTAGTAGTTTCAAATTTTAATATTAATGTACTATTCTATTTAATCTTACATGATGTTTTCGAGTAGTTTTTTTGTAGAAAATTAAATCAAATTTAGTACTTTCCTGTTAAAGGGAACATTCATTATTATCGATGATTTTTTCTCGATATGTCGATATTAACAAATTGAAACATATCAGCAGGATCTGACAACTATAATAAAAATTGTTCAGTACAGTATCAACAAACGATAATGAAATGAAACTGTTATAAAAAATAACCTAACATAACTAACCAAACTTGCTGTGTAACATTTAATAATTCCTTGTTTAAGTTGCCTTTTCCGTTATCAAACCCAAACGGAATTTTTAAATGGTACAGCAAGTTTGGATGGTTATGTTAGGTTAGCTTAGAACAGTTTCATTTCTTAATCCATATAATAGACTATTTTAGCCTAAACAAGATCAGTTGTCAATTTGTTTGTAATGGATCGGAAAACAAAAATCAAAAAAATCATCGATAATAATGAATGTTCCCTTTAACAGGAAAGTACCTCAAATTCCTACGATCATTAGGTTTTTTTTAATATTCATTCAATCATTTTTCAAAGGGTATTTCGTTTAATTAAGAAAAAAAAACATAGAGGCCTAAAAAATCATTCTCTTAAATTTCTTTTATACATTTAAACTGATTAACTACCCCATCCTGATTTACTTAAAAAAAACCTTTTTACTCGTGTAATGGCAGTAAAAAATGAAAAAATAAAATTGTTTACAATCACATATTACACAAAGAGAAAAATATACACGTCATATTAAAACGTTCAACTAATAAACCTCCAAAGATTATAAATTTACAATTAATTATTTTAAATCTACAGTGATTGCCATACACATGATCGTAATAAAAGAACACTCTGAACATATGAACTCACCACCTCTACAGGGAGTATTGCTGTATAAGTATGAGAAAAGTTAGCCTGATCCCAGTAGCGTCGTCAACAAGATATTGCTTTTGACAAAGGCTGGGTTACGACCCCGCTAAACGTTATTGTGGATCAAACCCTTCTTTTTTTATTCCAAATATGCACTCTTCTTCACCCCCTACACCCTAGAGAACAAGTTATATTCGTAAAATACCCTTTTAATATAGCCACAACAGTTTTAACTACAAGAAAAACAAAAAAAGGTACATAAAACATTACTAGTTAGTCAAATACGAAAATACAAAGTAGGTCAAAGTATTAGTATTCACCGTAGCCTACTGTAATGTCGGAGCCTCATATCTGGCCCTCCTCCAAAGTTCTATACTCTCCGTCATTTTTTAAAAAGCTATGATGTATATTGTTGCTTTGTAAAAGGTATTTATTAAAAGGATATTTATTCCAACCAGAACTTGAATTATTCTATTTCTATGTTCGTTCATATTCAATTCGAAATGTCTAAACCAATTTATGATGTACGATGGTTAAAAAAGTAGTAACTATCCTTGAAATAAATATGCAAACCAATATCCTGAAATTTAATTAATTACTAATTTTCAATTCAGCTGAGGATTAATCATAAATTGAATTTATCATATAACGTTTAACATATAGAAATTAAATACTGGGGGGTAAACTTGCCTAAAATTGTTCAAATGGACTGTATATTGAAAGAGCAATATTAAAAACTTGTCACTAATTATTTAACAGATATAATGAGATTGATGAGGTACCTTCCTTTTAACTGAAGTGTTGAGAAGACGAAGCCGGTAGACGTACACGAGTTTCTTCTGCTGGCCAGCTATTACGTATTGCTCGTACACAGACCCGGACCGGCAGTAGTAGTGTTTCACTTCACAAATGTTCAATAGTTCACTTTTAATATGTGTCACTAATAATAATTAAATATACTTTGGGGTTAAGAGATGAGAGCAGCAATTGGGAGTTAATTGTGCCGGGGACATGTTAGTAGTTGCATGAATGCAAGAGAACTGGGGCGAGATTGGGGTTTCCAGACATCACGTGACAGGACAAAGGTTATTGTATGATATGAAACGTCTGGAAATATCTAGGTAGCGCTTGAATACGGAACATGCCGCCCGCCTTGAACCATACATGGTTCAAAACATTGAGAAAGTTACAAAGTGACACATAATGAATAAAGATTGACATTGAAATATAAGAAACATAGATTAAATATATATACATAACATTGAAATAGAAATATGTTTGAAAATAGAATAAACATTTTGTTTGGTCTGATAATGAGATCAGGGGAGCGGGTACACCTTGGTAGAAGGACGACAGGAGGTTCCCCGCTGAGTCTTGATGGTGACAACTCGGACGATGCCGTCCGATCCAGGCGAAGTCTTCACTATGCGTCCAAGAGGCCAAAGCAGTGGTGGTGTTCTAGGGTCCTGAATTATAACGAGATCACCCACTTCTAGATTCTTGTTGGGCTTTTCCCATTTCTTTCTTTGTTGTAGCTGATGTAAATATTCTTGATGCCAACGTCGCCAGAAGCGTTGATGTAGGGCTTGTACAGTTTGCCAATGGTTGAGACGATTTTCGGGAACCTCTTCAAGATTTGGTTCCGGTACTGCCACAAGCGAAGTGCCGATAAGAAAATGACCCGGAGTAAGGGCTGAGATGTCGGATGGATCTGCGGATAATGCTGTCAAAGGTCTCGAGTTGAGTACAGCCTCCACCTGTGTGGCGAGTGTTATTATTTCCATTAGTGTTAGAACTCTATCGCCTATGACTCTTTTCAGATGATATTTAGAACTTTTTATAGCACTCTCCCATAGGCCTCCTTGGTGGGGAGCGGCTGGTGGTTGAAAGTGAAAATTTATTGAGTGATCTAACGCGAAGTTGTTAAGAGCATCTTTAGTGTTTGATTCCTTGATGAAATTCTGAAAAGTTTTCATGAGTTGCTTTGAGGCTCCAACATAGTTAGTCCCGCAATCTGAGTATAAGTGGGCACACAATCCACGACGAGAAACAAAACGTTTTAGTGCAGCTATGAAGGAGTCTACAGATAGGTCTGTTACAATTTCTAGGTGCACAGCTTTCGTAGCAAAACATACAAAGAGGCAGAGGTATGATTTTAACCGTTGAGCGTTCCTAGTTGAATGAACTTTAATGTCAAAATGTCCACTATAGTCCATGCCAGTGTGATAGAATGGCCTTACAGGTTTTAATCGAGTTTCAGGAAGATCTCCCATCAGTGGAGGTTTGTTTACAGGCTTAAGTCTGAAACATCTTTGACACTTGAAAATCACAGATCTTATCACGCTGCGGGCTGATAATATCCAAACCTCTTGAGACAGAATAGACTGCAGCAATTGAGGGCCTGCGTGTAGATGCTTTAGGTGATAATGCATAATCAACAGTTTGACAGCACAGTGAGATTTAGGTAACAAAACTGGATGTTTCGCATCTTGTGTAAGGTTGGAATGTTTCAACCTGCCGCCTACTCGCACTATTCCACTGTCATCAATATATGGGGATAAACGAGCAAGTTTTAAGCTGCATTGAGATCCCTTTTTGAGAGCAGAGATGTCATCCTTAAATGATGTATTTTGTATGAGTTTGAAAATTCTTAATTTCGCTGAAGAAGTTTCTTGGCAAGTAAGTCGTCCGATGCGGGGATCATTGGCTTGCAGATTATGAATGAATCGCAATATATATGCCATGACGTTTACAAGTTTCCTGAAACATGGATATTTTTCTAGTACATCAAAATCAGTGAGTTTAATCTTCTCTGTGGTTGCTAGAACGTTTAGAGGATTTGGCCTTATTTCAAGAGTGTCATCATCAATAACAGGTGTGAATTTTGGCTTAGGCCAAGAATCTGGCGATGACTGTAACCATTCCGGTCCATTCCACCATAAATGATGAGTCACAAGTTGAGAGGGTGAAAGACCACGAGTGGCGCAATCTGCCGGGTTGTCTTGAGATTTGACATAATTCCATGAGTGAGGAGAGACCAATTCTTGGAGTTCTGAAATACGATTGGCAATGAAGACTTTCAAGCGGTATGGAAGAGTACGTATCCAGGTTAGGACAATTGTGGAGTCACACCAAGCATATATTGATTCAATCTTCATATGAGCAGAGAGTATGTTTGAAGAATATTGAAGAAGTTTTCCCAGTAAGTGAGCGCCACAAAGTTCAAGCCGTGGCAGAGAAATTCTTTTCAAAGGAGCGACTTTTGATTTAGAGACGATGAGATAGAGCCTTGTATTCTCTTGAGAGTCAGTGACACGAAGGTAGACAACAGCGGCGTAGCCTTTCTCTGAAGCATCGCTGAAGCCGTGGAGTTGCACAGCCGTATGCAGAGAAGTAGAAATGTAGCGTGGAATTCTTAATTCTTGAATTATTGGGAGTTCTTCTAAGAATGAATGCCACTTGGTTCTAACATCATTTGGAACAGGTTCATCCCAAGTTAGCCCTGTTGTCCAGAGATACTGAATAAGTGTTTTTGCCCAGAAAATTACGGGTGTAAGAAATCCTGGTAAATCGTACAGTTTAGCGATTGTAGATAATATTCTTCTCTTTGTAAGTATAGCACTTATTTCAACATCCTTAACCTTGTAAGAAAGCATGTCGGACTCTGGAGTCCATTTTAGACCTAGGACACTGAAGAAGGCTTCACTATTTTCAGTTAACTCCACTGGAGTCTCTTTGTGTTCAATTGGGACTTGGTCCAATAGTTGGGGTGCGTTGCTAATCCATTTTCGGAGTTCAAAACCTCCTCTAGAGAGCAAGTTTTTGAGTTCATTCTGTGCAGACAAAGCTTCATCAAGACTTTCTGCTCCAGCGATGATGTCGTCATAAAATATTGATTTAGTTAGAATCTCAGACGCCTTGGGGTATGAGTGACCCTCATCTTTGACCAATTGTTGTAATGTTCTGATCGCAATGAAGGGGGAACAGTTGAGACCGTAGGTGACGGTATTTAGCTTTAAGACTTGAAGGGATTCATCAGGGTTGGATCGCCAAAAGATTAACTGATATTTCTTGTCATCTTCAGCCACCAGAATCTGGCGATACATCTGTCGTATATCACAAGTGAACACAAACTTGTGACACCTAAAGTACAGCAAGACATCACTAATATCATTCTGCAACTTAGGGCCAGGCATGATTATATCGTTTAGGGAGACGCCATTGTTTGTTTTGGAACTACCATCAAATACGACTCGTATTTTGGAATTAGGGGGATTCTCCTTAAATACTCCATGGTGGGGTAAATAGTAACATTCACC